>NC_049239.1:54830936-55020936 GCF_011100685.1 Canis lupus familiaris | reverse complement strand
TATTCACCCATTTAGTCAACTTCCAAAGTGTGAGTTAGGCTCTACTATCATTGCCATTTTTTGGATGAGGGGACTAAGGTACAGAGACATAAAGTAGCTTGCCTGGGTACCCAAGCAAGTCAGAACTCTACCCCAGTGCATGAATGCAGCAGGGTTCACTGGATCTAGCACCTGGGCCAGTGTTTGGGGTACCACAGCAGGAGGGCACTGTGGCTACCATGTGTCCAAATTATTTTACAGGTAGGAAAATTAAGGATGTAAGGTGTTAAGTGACTTTGCCCATAGCTATGGTGACTATATTATTTGAACCCTCAAACCAAGATGGTGGTGTGATATTTCTATTACGTCATGATTTATTTATTTTTATTTTAGTTTATTAAAATTTTTTAATTTTTTAATTTTTTGGTATATATTTTTTATTGGAGTTCGATATGCCAACATATAGCATAACACCCAGTGCTCATCCAGTCAAGTGTCTCCCTCAGTGCCCGTCACCCAGTCACCCCCACCCCCCGCCCACCTCCCTTTCCACTACCCCTTGTTCGTTTCTCAGAGTTAGGTGTCTCTCATGTGTTGTCACCCTCACTGATATTTTCCTCATTTTCTCTCCTTTCCCCTTTATTCCCTTTAATTATTTATTATATTCCCCGAATGAATGAGACCATATAATGTTTGTCCTTCTCTGACTGACTTACTTCACTCAGCATAATACCCTCCAGTTCCATCCACGTTGAAGCAAATGGTGGGTATTTGTCATTTCTAATGGCTGAGTAATACTCCGTTGTATACATAAACCACATCTTCTTGATCCATTCATCTTTCGATGGACACCGAGGCTCCTTCCACAGTCTGGCTATTGTGGACATTGCTGCTAGAAACATCGGGGTGCAGGTGTCCCGGCGTTTCACTGCATCTGTATCTTTGGGGTAAATCCCCAGCAGGGCAATTGCTGGGTCGTAGGGCAGGTCTATTTTTAACTCTTTGAGGAACCTCCACACAGTTTTCCAGAGTGGCTGCACCAGTTCACATTCCCACCAACAGTGCAAGAGGGTTCCCCTTTCTCCACATCCTCTCCAACATCTGTTGTTTCCTGTCTTGTTAATCTTCCCCATTCTCACTGGGGTGAGGTGGTATCTCATTGTGGTTTTGATTTGTATTTCCCTGATGGCCAGTGATGCGGAACATTTTCTCATATGCATGTTGGCCATGTCTAAGTCTTCCTCTGTGAGATTTCTGTTCATGTCTTTTGCCTATTTCATGATTGGATTGTTTGTTCCTTTGTTGTTGAGTTTAAGAAGTTCTTTATAGATCTTGGATACTAGCCCTTTATCTGATAGGTCATTTGCAAATAGCTTCTCCCGTTCTGTAGGTTGTCTTTGAGTTTGGTTGACTGTTTCTTTTGCTGTGCAGAAGCTTCTTATCTTGATTAAGTCCCAATAATTCATTTTTTTCTTTGGTTTCCCTTGCCTTCATAGATGAATCTTGCAAGAAGTTACTGTGGCCAAGTTCGAAAAGGGTGTTGCCTGTGTTCTCCTCTAGGGTTTTGATGGATTCTTGTCTCACATTTAGATCTTGCATCCATTTTGAGTTTATCTTTGTGTATGGTGTAAGAGAGTGGTCTAGTTTCATTCTTTTGCACGTGGCTGTCCGATTTTCCCAGCACCATTTATTGAAGAGACTGTCCTTTTTCCAGTGGATAGTCTTTCTTGCTTTGTCCAATATTAGTTGACCACAGAGCTGAGGGCCCATTTCTGGGTTCTCTATTCTGTTCCATTGATCTATGTGTCTGTTTTTGTGCCAGTTCCACCCTGTCTTGATGACCACAGCTTTGTAGTGCAACCTGAAATCTGGCATGTGATTCCCCTGGCTCTGGTTTTCTTTTTCAATATTCCCCTGGCTATTCGGGGTCTTTTCTGATAACAGACAAATCTTAAGATGATTTGTTCCAACTCTCTGAAGAAAGTCCATAGTATTTTGATAGGGACTGCACTGAATGTGTAAATTGCCCTGGGTGCCATTGACATTTTCACAATATTAATTGTTCCAATCCATGAGCATGGAATATTTTTCCATCTCTTTGTGTCTTCTTCAATTTCTTTCAGAAGTGTTCTATAATTTTTAGGGTATAGATCCTTTACTTCTTTGGTTGGGTTTAGTCCTAGGTCTCATGCTTTTGGGTACAATTGTAAATGGGATTGACTCCTTAATTTCTCTTTCCTCAGTCTCATTGTTAGTGTACAGAAATGCCACTGATTTCCGGACATTGATTTTGTATCCTGCCACACTGCCGAATTGCTGTATGAGTTCTAGCAATCTTGGGGTGGAGTCTTTTGGGTTTTCTATGTACAGTATCATGTCATCTGCAAAGACGGAGAGTTTGACTTCTTCTTTGCCAATTTGAATGCCTTTTATTTCTTTTTGTTGTCTGATTGCTGAGGCTAGGACTTGCAGTACTATGTTGAATAGCAGTGGTGAGAGTGGACATCCCTGTCATTTCCTGATCTTTGGGAAAGGCTCCCAGTGTTTCCCTATTGAGAATGATATTTGCTGTGGGCTTTTCATAGATGGCTTTTAAGATGCTGAGGAATGTTCCCTCTACCCCTACACTCTGAGGAGTTTTGACCAGGAATGGATGCTGTATTTTGTCAAATGCTGTCTCTGCATCTATTGAGAGGATCATATGGTTCTTGTTTTTTTCTCTTGTTGATATGATTTATCGTGTTGATTGCTTTACGAGCATTGAACCAGCCTTGCATCCTGGGGATAAATCCCACTTGGTCATGGTGATTAATCTTCTTAATGTACTCTTGGATCCTATTGGCTAGTATCTTGTTGAGAATTTTTGCATCCGTGTTCATCAGGGATATTGGTCTATAATTCTCCTTTTTGGTGGGGTCTTTGTCTGGTTTTGGAATTAAGATGATGCTGGCCTCATAAAACGACTTTGGAAGTATTCTGTCCCTTTTTATCTTTCAGAACAGCTTTAGTAGAATAGCTTTGATAGAATTCCCCCTGGGAAGCCATCTGGTCCTGGACTTTTGTGTCTTGGGAGGTTTTTGATGTGATACGTCATGATTTAAAGAAAAAGTCAAGCTGGGAGGTATAATTTGAGTGAATGAACCCCAAAATATCAGTGGTACTGGATCATCATGGAGGTTTATAATGGGCTCACCTAGGCAGAGCATTCTGAATAAGCACTGTTCTGGAGGATTTACGCCTCTCCCACTGCGATGTGAGTGGGGTCTTTATTTAGAGATCACCAGACTTGGCTGAATGAGCCCCAAGAGGGACTCCTCCTGGTGAAAGTGAGTCATATAAAGAAGATGGGCGGATTTCTGCTTCTGCACAACATAGGCCACGGCTTTGATTTAGCCTAGTCACAGCCTGGCTCTTGGAAAATGGAGTCTCACAGGGAGACCATGGAAGTGAGAGGAAGTTAGATTAGCCCAATCCATAACCCCCTGGTGGCAAGGACGAACAGCAGAGTTTCGGGCTGGAGATGACAAGGAGACGCTCATTTGAAGGATTCCTGAGTCACACTTCTCACCCTCAGATTTCACTGTGTTCAAAATTTGCAACAGCCCCTGATAATCCCCGCCTCAGGTCCCGAAAACCAACTCACTTTCACATCGCTACCACATAGGTCTCCTAAGATGTGAATTTGATGAGGCTGCTGTCTTCCTCAAAAACCCACTGTGGCTCCCCATTGCCCACAGAGTATTAGCACGAGGCCACCTGGCATAGGATGTCCTCCATCACTGAGCCCTAAACTTTCTTCCCAGCCTCATCCACCACCTTCTTCTTCCACATCATAAGATACTCCTCAAGCTTCCCTGCCACATAGGATGCCTATTCCATCCCTTCTCCAGCTCAGCCCCTGCCCTCAATGCCTCCACTTTGTAAACCGACCCCTCCTGCTACTTCCGGGCAGCATGAGCCACCGCTTCCTCGGTGCCATCACTGCAAATAGCAGGTGAGTCTACTCAGCCCTCGTGAGGTCTTGTCTTGCATTCCTCTGAGGTGTTTACAAGCATTTCCCCTATACATAGTAAGTTTCTTGAGGGCATTGACCATGAATTCACCTCTGTAAGGACAGAAACCCAGACTCTCTTATTTCTAGGCAATACAATATCCTCTCTGGGTACAGCATCCTTTACCAGTCACCTGTCTCTCTCTCTCTCTCTCTCTCTCTTTTTTAGAACTGTATTTCTTTTCTTTCTTTTTCTTTTCTTTTTTTTTTTTTTAGAACTGTATTTTCTTAAAATGAGATTGGAGGAAGGTGACAAGTGTTGAAAATCAGCAGTGGTGCACACTGCTCCTGCTTGGAGTCCAAAGCATTCATGATCCAGGGTAGAACAGAGCCTCAAAGGTTGAGAACACAGTTCGGCAGCTGCTTGGAAGAACAGTCCTATTTTGTCTCTTATTGCCTCCACCCATTGCAGATGAGATGTAGTCTCTACAGCCAACAAAATTTCTTTCTCTAAGAAGATTCCCCAAGAACAAAGGCCCAGCACATTCTACACTAGGCTGCCACTAGCGTTTGCCTTGTTCAGTGTCAAACTCCGTCCTTAGTCCTCTCCTCTTGTCCTCCTGCTGGTCCTTGTCTAAATCCTCCAAACTGGATAGTCCTCTTGGGACCAACTCATATTAGTGATGCCCTTGCTTTACCTGGGTATATTGTCCCCAGACTACCAGTCACTTGAAGGGCATTGGAAAAAATCTCATAACATAAGCCAGAAATCTCCTGGCTTATGTTATGCTACTGCAATGCAGAAGAACTAGGCCTTGGTCTGCATTAGAGATCTTCCTGAGCTCCAGATCAGTATTTCTGACTCCTAACTGGATGCCCCAAAGCAACCTCAATTTCCTTCCTAACTAACTAATGGAAGAGAAATAAACTTACATTATTAGCTGCAATTCCTTACCCCACTGCCTCACTCAGGCAGAGTACATTCCCCCAGCCCATGATTTTGGGCTTGGTCATATGACTTCCTTCAGTCAATAGGAGTCACACTGTGCCCTAGATGAGCCTCTGGCAATTGCCATGAGAGAATTTTCCTCTGGGTAGCTGCTGCCTCCTGAGTCAGGGTAAAAATGAATACACCTGGAGCAAAGCTGCCCTGGCCAATATGAAAATCTAATGTAAGGAACAGATAAATTAGAGCCTTGGGTCCTGCTAACTCTAGGAGCTGTGAGAATAAAGGACTGTAGTTTTGGGACGCCTGGGTGGCTCAGCAGTTGAACATCTGCCTTCAGCTCAGGTTGTGATCCTGGGTCTAAGGGTCGAGTCCTCCATCAGGCTCCCTGCATGGAGCCTGCTTCTGCCTCTGCCTGTGTCTCTGCCTCTCTCTGTGTCTCTCATGAATAAATAAATAAAATCTTAAAAAAAAAAAAAGACTGTGATTTAAGCCACTGAAAGTTGGGCTGGTTTGTTGCACAGCATTATTATAGCAATAGCTAACCAATACAATTTTATGTAAAGATGAATATATAAAATACAGATACACAAATTAAGGTTAGTTTTGCAGAGAAAATCCATGTAACTGCCACCAAGGTCAGTGAAGTGAAACATGGCTTGGCACTTCAAAAACCTTCCTGGGGAATCCCTGGGTGGTTCAGTGGTTTAGCGCCTGCCTTTGGCTCAGGGCGCAATCCTGGAGTCCCGGGATCGAGTCCCACGTCGGGCTCCCGGTGCATGGAGCCTGCTTCTCCCTCCTCCTGTGTCTCTGCCTCTCTCTCTCTCTCTCTGTCTATCATAAATAAATAAATAAATAAATAAATAAATAAATAAATAAATAAATAAATAAGTAAATATTAAAAAAAAAAAGAACAAAAACCTTCCTGTGCCTCTTCCTGGTCACCACCTCTCCCTCAGCCCTTGAGGTAATCACAGTTTCAATTAAAAAAAAAAAATTTTCTTTTTTTCCTCATAGCTTAAGATCCATATATGCATCTCTAATTTAGATAGTTGGCTTTTGATTGTCTTTGATCTTTATATGAGAGAAATCTCCTGGCTTATGTTTTCTGTCTCATTTTATTTGCTCAGTATGCTTTATGATAATCATCCCAATTACTACACGGAGCTACCATTTGTTAATTTCCATCACTGTGTAATATTCGTTATGGGAACAAGCTATAATTTATTTATTCTACTGTTGATGTTTCCAGATTATGTTATTACACAAAATCCTGTGTGAGCCTTCCTGTATATCAGGGGTTGTCAAAATTTTTCTGTAAAGGAACAGATAGTAAACACAGGCCTTGTGGTCATGAATGGTCTCTGTTGCATGTTCTTCTTTATTTTAAAATACATAAAAAAATGTAGAACCAAAAGGGAAAAACTATTTTAAAAATGTAAAAATAGCCCACAGGGTGCAAAAAACAGGAGATTAGGAGCAGGATTTGGCTCATGGGCCATATAGCTTGCTGACCTTTGTTTGCTTGAACTCCCTGGAGCTTATGCATAACCGTTTCTCCAGCAGCAGTTAATGGCTGGTTGTGGGGTTCCCGCATCTTTAGCCTCACAAGGTAATGCCCACTCCCAAAATCAGCACATGGACAATGGGACTTTCATCTTCTTAAGCTGATGAATCTGTGGATACCTGCTTCATGAAAAAAGTGACATTCCTGTGGCTCTCATGGGGATGGCATTGCCATTGAGCTGGACGCTTATCGGAACGAGCCAGGGTGATTGGTACCAAACAGGCCAGAACGGGGAGTAGCATTGGGCAGGGAGGCGAGGTTTGGACGGACTTCCACCTGTAATAGAAAACCAGTGGAGGTGAAGCAGAGCGGTGACACAGCTGAGCTCTGCTTTAAGTGGATCACTTTGACCATGGCAGTGGATTTGGGGAGGACAAGAAAGGAGGTTACTGGGAGGGGTCTCATGAGACTGGTAGGAGCTCAGGTCAAGCTGCCTGAGCCACGCCTTGGCCTCCTTCACCAGTATCATCCTCTGTTTCTCCCACTTGGGCACCCATAGCTCCAGCCACCTTGACCTGAGCTGGTCTCTGAGTCATCCTGCTCTCTTCCCTCACACACTCCATGCCCCATTTCTGCAATCCCTCTCCCCTAACCCAGCGAGAATTGTTTAGTGCCTGTCAGCTGTGGATCCTTCCCTGGCTGACCCTCACCCCACTAGATCCCTCCACACCATAAGATGGAACAATAAATGAGATGTATGCCCTAACTTTGTTTCCTCACTGAATTTTAGACAACTCTTATCTTTGGGTTTTATCTTTATAATTTTGTCTACCATAGGCGGCCATCAAGTGGGCAGTGAAGGCAAGAATATAGAACCGAGAGATTATCTGGTAACCACCTGGGAGATCAGCCTGACACTGGTGATTAGGAAGCAGGGCCCTGGGCAGAGCCTGCAGGCTGGGTCACCAGGGAAGAGACAGTTGGGTAAGGAGGTCAAACCAGAACTGGAACTCTCAGGGTATGTGGACTTCTTGAAAGAATTGAGGAAGTATATATTGAGGGGGTGGCAGAGCTTGGCTTCCGGAATAATGGGCACCCACGCCTTGCTGGAGGGAACGAAGGTGGAGGCACCCTAAAATAGAAGCTAGGAACATACCTTACTGCCTCTTAACAACGGATATGTCTCTTCCGTCTCCTCCCGCCAGTTGGCAAGCAGTTATAGCACTCCCCCTTCTTTTTTTCCAAAGATTTTATTTATTTATTCATGAGAGACACAGAGAGGCAGAGACATAGGCAGAAGAAGAAGCAGGATCCCTGCAGGGAGCCCGATGTGGGACTCGGTCCCAGGTCCCAGGACTCCGGGCTCACGACCTGAGCCAAAGACAGATGTTTAATCACTGAGCCACCCAGGTGTCCCTACCCACCCCTGTTTCAAGATGTGATCCTGTTTAGTGTAAGTTCTTGGCTCTGTTCCCACCTGTGCTCCAGAGAAGTTGCAACACGGGGGTAAATTCACTCATAAGAAAAGGTCAAACCCTCCAGTTAGTTGGCTATCGGGATTCTGGATAAAGAAAATGTAAGGACAAAGGGAGGAAGAGAGGAAGAAGGAGGTGGGGCTGCTCCAGGCAGAGGAATGGAGAACACTGGGGAAGGATAAATATGCTTTTTTTAAAAAAATAAACTAATTGTTATATTACTTAAAATAGTAAAGACTGTGTTTTATTAAAACATGGCAAGTTATTTCAAGAAGGGCTAGACCATTGCTTCCCAAAATTTAAGGAACAGAGACTAATCCACGTGTTACCAGTTCAAGAAGTGCAGGAATTAGAAGAAATTTTCTAGAATGCTTCATAGCAATTTGAGAGAATTATTTTGTTTCTCCCTTCCTTTCTTTTTTTAAGATTTTATTTTTAAATAATTTCTACACTCAACTCAGGGCTTGAATTTACAACCGCGAGATCAAGAGTCGCATGCTCCACCAGCTGAGCCAGCCAGGGGCTCTAGAGAATAATTTTCTGATTGTTGAGTCTAATAATGACAACAGGATTTATATTTTGTCTTATTTTTTAAAAGATTTTATTTATTTATTTGACAGAGAGAGAGAGTGAGCAAGCACAAGCAAGGGAAGTGGCAGAGGGAGAGGGATAACCATGCTCCCCACAGCCTGACGTAGGGCTCCATCCCAGGCCCCCGGGATTGTGATCTGAGCTGAAGGCAGACACTTAACTGAGCCACACAGGTACCCCTTTTGTGTATTTTTTTAAATTTCATTTTCTTAGTGCAGAGAAGGCAAATTCTACCTCTACCCACCTAGAGTTTTTGGTTATCCCTGTGGATTACATTGACTTAAAACAGATTAACACGCACATTTAATAAAGGTTTTATGTGACATGGGAGCCCTGATAAGGAAACGAAGACCCAAAGAAGGGACAAAACCTACATGTTTTTGTACTAGATTGAACAAAGACAGGTGATTGTAGAAAAGTCACTAAAGCATAGGAGAGGCTCAGGGAAGAGAACTATTTTAACAAAGTCTGTTTGTACAGAATTTTCTCAACTTCAAATTCCTGCCCTTGATGATAAGAAATATTAAAAGTCTTAGTAACCAAAATGCAACTCTCAGAAACGGGTTCGCCCTAAGGCCACATTTACCCAAGGCAACATGTGCCCTCTGGGTCACTCTCAAGGTCTCCACAGGTGTCAGAGATGATGAAGACAAGTCAGAAGGTCCCAGGTGGTGCTGAGACATGTCCGCTGCCTTAAGGCTTCTAATCTCTATATTTGGGGCAGGAAGCTGCCTAAAGAAAGACTCAGAAGAAACACCTCCGAATGAATCCATAAACTCTAGACATCTGTCTCTGTATGGGAGGCAAAGAAGCAAGTCTTCAAGGAACTCTGAGTCTAGTCAGTAACATGACACGACACTGACGTGTCAAACGACAACATGGTGATGGTTGCAAATATAGTGCAACAGGTTTGTCAAAATAGCACGTGCATACTTTGAGTTCAAATTAATGAGAAAAATTACTGTAGCAAGAGAGGCTTCTTTGAAGACTGTCAGCTGGTAGAAGTCTAACAGAAGGAGCAATTTATAGTTTTGCTTTTTGGCTAGAAGGCAAAGGGGAGAAAGCAGTAGCGTAGAGCTGGTCAGAGGGCGCCCTTAAATGACTCAGGCCTGTGTGTTGGAGTTATTTACACCTGGAGAAGTAATAAAACCAGACTCAAAGAGCACCCTTGGTGTTGCCTGTAATTGCATAAATTGTGATAAGGAAAAGTCACTTTGGAATTATGATTGGCCAACTGGGGTGATAACATCTCTGGTTATACATAGTGGAGGAGAAGCAGGAAGCTCTCCATGTCTGAGAACAGTCAGTGTCATCCTGACATAAACTGAATGTGAGCATGAATGTCCAGAATATGAGGAGGGGCCTGCATCAGTCCCAGTCCCTCTGTAGGTCAGCAGTGGTCTACCGTGGGTACCTCTCCTTTCCTGCATCACGTGCTCTAGGTGTGTTCCCAGACACATGGCAGAGAGGGTAGGGGGTTGCCAGGTAGAGCTGAATTCTTGTGCCCAGCAGAGAGGCCCCTGGAGCATAGCCTGGGCAGCTTGTAGTAAGATGGGACCATCAGCCATGTTACACCACCTGGTCTTTTTCTGGAACATTCTCTAGCATCCTTCAGTTCATAAGTGAAACCTTTCTCTTTCTGGGAAAAAGGCAAGGTAGCTATTTTTCATTTTCAGAAATCCTCAGGAGGCAAAAGCAACGTATGAGGACCAGAGGGAAAACAAAACAGATGACCCATCAGCTCTCTCTTGCTTAGCACTCACCCCTGCTGGACCTCAGTATCCAGAATCCTTTGCCTATTCATTTAGTAAATATTAGTGTAAGGAATTGAGAGGTAGGGGTGCAAACAGCACTGACTCTGCTCTCCCAGCTCATCCGAGTTCCTCTGTACTGGCTTGGCTCCTTATAAGGTTTTCTACCAAACATGGCCAGAGGCCTAGGGTCACTCTAGATTCTTCTTTCCCTTTTACACCCTCTTCCCTCATCACCCTCCCCTCTCCCTCACCTTCTAACTAATCTCACTCTCTCCATCTCTACAGGCTACAACCTGTGAAATGCAAAACATGACGACTGATGCCTGTGGTGCTGGGAATGTGGAGGTTCCTTGTACTATTCTCTCCTGTGTGAGTCTGGATGTCTCCAAACAGAAAGTTAAATTTAACAAAAGATAAATGAAATTTCTCAAATTGGTCCCTTCTGCGGTTACTTCAGAATCCAGACGCTCACTGCGTCTGTACTGTCTCTGTGCCTCCTGCCCTTGCCCAGCTCATCCCCCACCTCCCCATCTCCCCCTCCCAGCCAGTGGTCTTCCCTCCACACTGAATGTCCATGGCGATGGCAGGGGCTCCTCTTTCTAGACAATAGTTGAAGCTGCTTTCAACTGAAGGAGCTGCAAGACGTGGGACAAGGTTAAGACCTCTGCCAGGCACGCTTTACCGGGGCTGGGGGTCAGGACCCAGGGTCTGGTCCCAGCACAGCCACCAGCAAGGTGTGAGGAGGAGCCACTGCTTGTGCTCTGAGTCTGTAAGAATGAAAGGCAGAGAATATCAGTGAGGGTGACAGAACATGAGAGACCCCTAACTCTGGGAAACGAACAAGGGGTGGTGGAAGGGGAGGTGGGTGGGAGGTGGGGGTGACTGGGTGACGGGCACTGAGGGGGACACTGGACGGGATGAGCACTGGGTGTTATGCTATATGTTGGCAAACTGGACTCCGATTAAAAAAATAAATATAAAAAAAGAAAGAAAGAAAGGCAGAAAAATAGCACCTGTCCTTGCCAGTGCTTTCACTTTCAAAGCGAACTGAAGACCATTATCATCTTGTTTGAACCTCAAAACGGACCCATCGGGAGGTCAGGGCATGTTTAATGGTTATTTCACTCAGTGTGTTCTTGGCAAGGTATGAAATGAACGCTGCCCCCTGACGAAGGCGGACACAGGTGTGTTTCAAGCAAACTGACGACCTCAGCTCAGATGACTGACTTGTCTGGAACGTGTTCAAATGCCACAGCCAACAGAAAAGAGGAGAAGCCTTGCAGGAAGAAGGAAAGCGGACCCGGATTTCGACTCACTAGGATGTATTTTTAAAGGCATGTATTTTTAACTGTGTAACGAAAAAACACGGATTCTTCGGATGACTGACCTGAACTTCAGAGGCGAGCTGGTCTGCATAAAGTGACGTTAGCACCGGGCCTGGGAGGCTCAGTTGGGGAAGTGTCTGCCTTCGGCTCCGGTCATGATCCCGGGGTCCTGGGATGGAGCCCTACATCAGGCTCCCTGCTTCTCCCTCCGCCCGCTGCTTCCCTGCTTGTGCACTTTCGCGCTCTCTGTTAAATAAGTAAGTAAATAAATAAATAAATAAATAAATAAATAAATAAATAAATAACTAACTAACTTAAAAAAAAAAAAGAATGAGAGTAATAATACAGCAGCATACTATATATCCTGATACTCCTGTCTCAGGAGAAGCAAGAAGAGTTTTTCTCGTTGAATCCTTATGACGACTCTGGGATATGAATTGCACACTCTTTATATGATGAGGAAACAGACCCAGAGAATCTTAAGTCCCAGAACCAGAAATGGGTACCTGCTCCCCTGACTCTGTGGCCTATTCCCTTAACTGTTCCACTAGAGGTCCCCTGGCTATACCAGATGGCTTCCCAGTTAGTGTCAGAGCTGGGATGACACTCAGGCCAGGGGTTCCATCCATCATTCCCCTACTGGTAGCCAAGGGCAACATCCAGACTGTGGGAAACTTCTTCAGGTCTGCCACAGGGAAATTGTAAGGAAGGGAAGGATCCAGCAGGAAATTCAGAAATTTATGAGATGGAAAGGACACATCTAATTAAAAATGCGCGAGACTAAATAAACTACAGTGTCTAGTGATGCACACCTGAGTAATAAACTATAAAAAGCGAAAAAATAAATAAACTATACAAAGCGCAAGTCTGTGATTCTTATAAAAGTCAGGAGGTGGGGCTGCTGTTGGGGTAAGGGTGTGGTCGGGAGGGAACACATAGAAGGGACTTGGGGACTGACTGGCTGGAAAAGCTCTGTTGACCCGGGTAGCGGTCACACGGGTCTTCACGTTATACTGATCTGTGAAGCCGTATGTTTGTTTTGTGTGGTTTGTGTGATTTGTTTTATTTTAAAATTCATTTGATTGTTTGTGTACTTGTGTTTTATTTGACAACGAAATTATTTTTAAAAATTTACCCAGGACTAGTGCCAGGGCTGCCACCCCTGCTGGTGTCTGTCCTCCCATCCTGCCTTTGCCATAATTGTGATCCCTTCAGAACTTTTCTAGGACAAGCAAGGCCCAGACAGACTCGTTCCAAGCAGCCCATGTGTGTGCCTGTGTATACTCTGACACATGTGCAAATGTGTGTATGTACGTGTGTGTGTGTGTGTGTGTGTACCCCCCATCACAGATGTCCCTGCCTTACTTCTCAAATAGATTTTCTGGAGTAGGTGGAAGCCTCTCTTCTTTCAAGTCCATTTGACTCTGTGGCCTCTTTCTGTTTTTGTTTTCTTTAAAAGATTTTATTTATTTATTTGTGAGAGACACAGACAGAGGCAGAGGGACAAGTAGGCTCCCTGTGAGGAGCCTGATGTGGGACTCGATTCCGGGACCTTGGGATCATGACCTGAGCCCAAGGCAGATGCTCCACCGACTGAGACCCCCAGGCACCCCAAGCCTCCCATTTTTACCTCAGTGGGGGTCACCATCCCATCTCCATCTGCTCTTTTCCTCTCTTTATTTTTGCTTCTGCTTCACATTAATTTTTGCTCTTTTCTTCATTTGGGGGAAAAATGGAAGGGAAAAAAAGAGCAAGAGAAACGGAAAATAGACCTCCCAGTGCCTCCTTCCCAACTGCTGTCACTTGGCCCCCCTACTGGCCCAGGGTAGGGAAGTCACCCCTCCCTGCCCCCATCCCTCAGAAGGGCCCTGGCAGGAGGAGGGGGTAGAGGCTGCCTTCTGTGTTCCTCATGGGACATGTACACTGTCTCTTTTCTCCAGCAAAGCAGGGAAAACCTCATTGCAAAGGAGCACAAGTTCCCCAGAGAGGCCTGGGCAGGGAAGATAAAGTGGAAAAACCCATAGTCAAAAAGGAAAGAAAAACAGAGGTATGGCCTTAGGAAAAGACATGTGTCTGCGGTTCCCAAACACGGCTGCCAGACGCTCAGGGAGCGTACAGGGGTTCCCTCTGCATTTGGTGTCCAGGGGGCCATAGTTTTTACTGATGAACCAACCGCAAGGTCCTTGCTTTTGCCTTGGGCCTGTTATTTCCCCTGCTGTCTTGTGGGCTATTTTGATCTCTCGGTTGTCTCTCCCGCTGACCTGTCCTCCTTGGCCTTGGAAGATCCCAGTGAATCCCATCAGACTTGCTGTGTGCCACTCATGCTCCCTCTCTTTTGCTCTGCTGTCTCTCAAATAAATAAATAAAATCTTAAAAAAAAATCTTTTCACTGTATTGAGGCTCAGGGGGGACCATGGTAAGAGGAGCTAAAGGCAGGGTTTGAGGGATTGTAGAAAAGGTGTGGACAGGCCAAAATGATACCCAAACCTGTATCAACTCAGGGCTTTGGCAGACAGCAAAGCTTCCTGGATCCATCCCCACGCCTGAGCCATTGCTTTGTAACCGCCGCCTCCCTCGGCAGTAGACACATGGATACTCCCCACAGTGCATCAGTACCCACCTGCTGTGTGCCTGCTCTGATCCCAGCACCCTGTGTGGGTGGTACTGAGGATGGGACAGGAACACCTTCCTTCAGCCCACAGGTGGTGGAATATGACAGACGTGGAAGATAATTACAACCTGGTTTGTATAGGTAATTTGGTGTCAATGTGAACATACAGCATGCCAGAAGAATTTTTTTAAAAAGTAAATTTGGGGAGTATATTCGTGTCCTAGGCTGCCGTAGCAAATTACCACAAACTGGATGGCTCAAAAACACAGAAGTGCATTGTCTCACAGTTCTGGAGGCCAAAAGTATGGAGTCAAGGTGCTGGCCAGGCCATACTCCCTGATAAGGCTCTAAGGCAGAGGATCTTTGTTTGCTTCTTCCAGATTCTAGTGGCTTCGGATGTTCCTTGGATTGTGTCAACATCCCTCCAATCTCTGCCCCTGTCTTCACATGGCCATCTCTGCTGGGGACACTTGTTGGATATAGAGCCCACCTGGGTAATCCTGGATGATCTTACCATAAGAACCTTAACTTAATTATATCTGCAGAGACTGTTTTTCCAAATGCATGGATATATCTCTTTGGGCTCCACCAGTCAAGCCACTGCTGGCAATATTCCCAGTGTGTGGAAAAGGGACTTTAATACTTCACTTTGTCATATTTGTTGTGTACCTAGATGCCAGACACCGTTCTAGGTGCTGGGGACACAGAAGTCCAGGTTCCTGCTTATCACAGACCTTCCATTCTAGGGGGAGGAGATGGGCCATATTTTATTAGACAAATAAACAAGAAATGTTAGGGAATGGTGAGGGCTTTATGGAGAATGTAACAAGGACATGTGATGGAGTGACAGGGTGGCTACTCTAGAGTCAGAGGGGACAGTCTTTTTTTTTTTTTTTATGATAGTCACACACAGAGAGAGAGAGAGAGAGAGAGGCAGAGACACAGGCAGAGGGAGAAGCAGGCTCCATGCACCGGGAGCCCGGCGTGGGATTCGATCCCTGGTCTCCAGGATCGCGCCCTGGGCTAAACCACTGCGCCACCCAGGGTTCCCTGGGGACAGTCTTTTTATAGAGGTATGTGAAGCTGAAGTCTGGGTGCCTGGAAGGAGCCAGGATGCAAAGACTTGGCAGAGAAATGGCGAAAACAGGTGCGCATGGGCTTAGCATATTCAAGGAGCAGAAAGATGGCTACTGTGGCTGAAACCCAATGAGCAAGAAAGCAAGTGGCAGGAGATGGGGCTGGGGAGGCGATTGAGTCAGATCACGGGGGCCTGGAGTCCAGGTAAGACACTTGGTTTTTATTCTAAGAATGAGGGGAATCCCACAGGTTTCCAGCAGAGGAACACCATGAGCTAACTTAGGATCTGGCTGCTGGGGGAAGTGGGCCACTAAAGGGTAAAGGTCTATGGAAGAGGCAGGTTATAAGTTAGGAGGTTCCTACTGTGGCAGTTGAAGCAGAGCACCAGTAGTTGTGGAGGGCATGGTTGTGGAGGTGAAGGGGAATATTCCAGAAGCCTCCTAGAGGTACAGTTGATCAGACTTCCTACAGATTGGTCATATGGAGTGAGGAAAGAAGGGAATGAAGAATGCATCTTTGGTTTTAGAAGCAAGCTATTGAGTGTCTTTTCCCCCTTAATTGTAGTGAAATGCACATAACATAAAAGTTACCACTTAGCCCATTTTTAAGTGTACAGTTAGTGGCATTGAGTACATCCACGATGTTGTGCAACCATCACCATTAAACTTCCAGAATTTTCTTGGGTTTATTTTGTGGACTGAACAATCCAGGTACTCATCAGATTCTGTGGAAAGCAGAGAGCAGTAGAGTTTCTTGGCAGCTGGTTCTACTGCACACAAAGACCCATCTCTGATATTTCCTCTGATTATTTCCAGTGGGCTCTTGGGCACCAGGAACGTGATGTTATGTTTTATTTTTCTCTTGATTTTGCCTCAGCAAATCCGAGAAACATTCCTGGGCATGGTGCTGAGTAGTAAGTTTCTCCTCACTTGGATAAGGACCTAAGCCCTAGGACTCTATCCTTCCTGCCTCCCAGGCACATGTGCACAGGAGGGGTCTGAGCGGAGCACTGGTTAAAGTCCTTTTGACATTTGTTTCTGAATATTTTTTATTGGAGTTTGATTTACCAACATATAGTATAATACCCAGTGCTCATCCCATCAAGTGCCCCCCTCAGAAAGTCTTTTTGACATGAACCCAAAGTTCTGCTGTCTCCTGTCTACAGTGGGGAATCGGTCACAGAAAGGTGGGCTGAAGGACAAAGAAGGCAGGTGTCTCCCACTGAAACTATAGAGGTGAGAAAACAGGACTGTGGAGCCCTGCAGAGAGGGAGGGAGGAGTGGGGAGCCAAGGGTTTGGTTTGCAAAGTCACCTTAGCTTCTAAGACTGGCTTTAGAGAAGTCTCTAATCATTAAAAAAGCAAAGAAAACCAGAGCTGGGGGCATCACAATGCCAGATTTCAGGTTGTACTACAAAGCTGTGGTCATCAAGACAGTGTGGAACTGGCACAAAACAGACACATAGATCAATGGAACAGAATAGAGAATCCAGAAGTGGACCCTCAGCTCTATGGTCAACTAATATTCGACAAAGGAGGAAAGACTATCCACTGGAAGAAAGACAGTCTCTTCAATAAATGGTGCTGGGAAAACTGGACATCCACGTGCAGAAGAATGAAACTAGACCACTCTCTTACACCAGACACAAAGATAAACTCAAAATGGATGAAAGATCTAAATGTGAGACAAGATTCCATCAAAATCCTAGAGGAGAACAGAGGCAACACCCTTTTTGAACTTGGCCACAGCAACTTCTTGCAAGATCTATGAAGGCAAGGGAAACCAAAGCAAAAATGAACTATTGGGACTTCATCAGGATAAGCTTTTGCACAGCAAAAGAAACAGTCAACAAAACAAAAAGACAGCCTACAAAACACGTATTTGCAAAAGACGTATCAGATAAAGGGCTAGTTTCCAAGATCTATAAAGAACTTATTAAACTCAACAACAAAGAAGCAATCCAATCATGAAATGGGCAAATGACATGAACAGAAATCTCACAGAGGAAGACATAGACATGGCCAACATGCACATGAGAAAATGCTCCACATCACTGGCCATAGGGGAAATACAAATCAAACCCACAATGAGATACCACCTCACACCAGTGAGAATGGGGAAGATTAACAAGGCAGGAAACCACAAATGTTGGAGAGGATGTGGGGAAAGGGGAACCCTCTTTCATTGTTGGTGGGAATGTGACCTGGTGCAGCCACTCTGGAAAACTGTGTGGAGGATCCTCAAAGAGTTAAAAATAGATCTGCCCTATGACCCAGCAATTGCACTGCTGGGGATTTACCCCAAAGATACAGATGCAGTGAAACGCCGGGACACCTGCACCCCGATGTTTCTAGCAGCAATGTCCACAATAGCCAAACTGTGGAAGGAGCCTCGGTGTCCATCGGAAGATGAATGGATCAAGATGTGGTCTATGTATACAATGGAATATTCCTCAGCCATTAGAAACGACAAATACCCACCATTTGCTTTGATGTGGATGGAACTGGAGGGTATTATGCTGAGTGAAATAAGTCAATCGGAGAAGGACAAACATTATATGGTCTCATTCATTTGGGGAATATAAAAAATAGTGAAAGGGAATAAAGGCGAAAGGAGAAAAAATGAGTAGGAAATATCAGAGAGGGAGACAGAACATGAGAGACTCCTAACTCTGGGAAACGAACAAGGGGTGGTAGAAAGGGAGGTGGGTGGGGGGTGGGGGTGACTGGGTGACGGGCACTGAGGGGGGCACTTGATGGGATGAGCGCTGGGTGTTATGCTATATGTTGGCAAATTGAACTCCAATCAAAAATAAATAAAAAATAAAATTAAAATTAAAAAAATTTTTAAAAAAGAAGAAGAAGAAGAAGAAGAAGAAAGCAAAGACCACCTATGGAGAACTCTCACTTGGGAATGTGGTAAAAGACTGTACCCCTCCCACCCATTCCCATCCTCAGAATGGAGTTCGATAGAGTTATGCGTGTGAAGCAGTAACAATTTCCTCTAGAGTTGAACTCAGGATTAAGACAGTGCAGATCTCTTATTTTCTAAATGGGTGCATTTTTATAACCCTCTGGAAAGAAGCTTAGTGTGTATCCTATAGATACTCCTGGAGAGGAGCAATCATATAGGTAAGTTGGCAAACTAGTTAAGAGACTGGCATAGGGGAAAGTCAACCAATTTTACCATCCTACTGCTCCAAGGAACTTACATGATTTAATTTCTGTATCAGTTTTCCTTGGTTGCTGTAACGAATTTCCATATACTTGGTGGTGAAAAATTATTACCTCACCGTTCTGGAGGTCAGAAGTGTCATTGGGCTAAATGTGGGTATCACCAAGGCTGTGTTCCTTTCTGGACACTACAGGAAATAATCTATTTCCTTGTCTTTTCCAGTTTCCAGAAGCTGCCTACATCCCTTGGTTCATGATGTTCAAAGCCAACAATGGTGGATTGAGTCCTGGAACTCTGACCTCCTCTTCTGCCTCCCTCTTCCAATTTTTAAAAAAATTTTATTTATTTATTTATTTATTTATTTATTTATTCATGACAGACATAGAGAGAGAGAAGCAGAGACACAGGCAGAGGGAGAAGCAGCTCCATGCAGGGAGCCCGATGTGGGACTCGACCCCAGGTCTCCAGGATCATGCCCTGGACCAAAGGTGGCACTAAACCGCTGAGCCCCCCCCCGGGCTGCCCTCCCTCTTCCAAATTTGATAACTCACATGATTACTGTGGGCCAGCTGGATAATTCGGGACAATCTTTCTGTTTTAAGGTCAGCTGATGAACAACCTCAATTCCATATGCAGCCTTAATTCTCCTTTGCCATGTAAGGCAATATACACCCAGGTTCCAGAGATGGGGACATAAACATCATTAGGGGTGGAGGAACAATTTTGCCATAATCCCTATCAGAAGAGCAGAAATAGGAAGAAATAAGAATTCAGTGGAATCACAGGACATGAAATTAATATGGAGAAATCTATATACTAGTAATGAGATAGCAGGAAAAGAAATTAAGAAAATAATCCCATTTACAATTGTACCAAAAGTAATAAGATACATAGGAATAAACTTAACAAAGGAGGTAAGATATCTGTACTCCAAAAACTATAAAACATTAATGGAAGGAATTGAAGATGACACAAACAAACGGAAAGGTAGTCCATGCTCATGAGTTGGAAGAACCAATATTGTTAAAATGTCCATACTACCCAAAACAATCTACAGATTTAATGCAATTCCTCTCAAAAACACTAACAACATTTTCCACAGAAGTAGATCAAATAATTCTAAAATTTGTATGAAACCATACATGACCGTTAATAGCCAAAGCAACCTTGAGAAAGAACAAAGCTGGACATACCACCATCCCAGATTATAAGATATACTACAAAGCTATAATAATCAAAACAGCAAGGTACTGGCACAAAAGTAAGATCAATGGAATAGAATTGAGAACACAGAAATAAACCCACATTTATAGGTCAATTAATCTATGACAAAAGAGGCAAGAATATACAATGGGGAAATGACAGTCTCTTCAACAAGTGGTGTTGGGAAAACGGGACAACTACTTGCAAAAGAATGAAACTGGACCATAGTACCACACACAAAAAGAAACTCAAAACAGATTAAAGAGCTAAATAGGAGACCTGAAACCATAAAGTTCCTAGAAGAAAACATAGGTGGTAATTTCTTTGACATCAGCCATAGAAACATTCATCTAGATGTATCTCCTCAGGCAAGGGAAACAAAAGGAAAATTGAACTATTGGACTACACCAAAATAAAAACCTTCTGCACAGCAAAGGAAACCATCAACAACAACAACAAAAAGATGACCTATGAAATAGGAGAAGATATTTGCAAATGACATATCTGATAAGGGGTCAATATTTAAAATATATAAAGAACTTATACAACTCAACAACAAAAAACAAATAAACCAAACAAAAAATAGGCAGAGGATTTGAATAGATTTTTTTTCTTCTTTTATTTATTTATTTTTTAATTTTTATTTATTTATGATAGTCACACAGAGAGAGAGAGGCAGAGACACAGGCAGAGGGAGAAACAGGCTCCATGCACCGGGAGCCCGACGTGAGATTCGATCCCAGGCCTCCAGGATCACGCTCTGGGCCAAAGGCAGGCGCCAAATCGCTGCGCCACCCAGGGATCCCATCTTCTTTTAAAAAAAAATATTAAATTTCAGTCGGTGAAGCCTCTGACTCTTGATTTTGGCTCAAGTCAGGGTCTCAGGGCCCTGAGATCAAGCGTTGGGCTCTGCAGTGGGTATGGAGCCTGCTTAAGATTCTCCCTCTCTCTCTCTCTCTCTCTCCCCCTGCCCCTCCCGCCTTCCCTACCCCCTCCCCTTTTTGTTAGTTTTTAAACTAACAAAAAATAAGGAGTGCTTCACAGATTTGCACGTCATCCTTGCACAGGGGCCATGCTAATCTTCTGTGTACTGAACAGACATTTTTCCAAAGAAGACATCCAGATGGCCAATAGACACATGAAAAGGTGCTCAGCATCACTCATCAGCAGGAAAATGCAAATCAAAACCACAATAAGATATCATCTCACACCCATCAGAATGGCTAAAATAAAAAACACAAGGACCAACAAGTGTTGGTAAGGATGTGGAGAAAAAGGAACCCCTTGTGCGCTGTTGGTGTGAATGCAAAAGGGTGCAGCCCCTGTGGAAGACAGTATGGAGGTTCCTCAAAAAGTTAAAAATAGAACCACCACATGATCCAGTGATCACTATTGGGTATTTACGCAAATAAAACAACATTAGTTTGCAAAGATATATGTATCCCTATGTTTATTGCAGCATTATTTGCAATCACAAAAAATAAATTGAGGCAGAAATAAGAAGAGTGTTTTTAATTGCACCAAACTGGGAACTTCTGTGTATTTTACCATAAACCCAGCACTGTGCCTGTCTACAAGCTTACTGGCACTCAGGTTTTGTCTGTTGTATTGCTCCTTTGTTCCCTAAGCAGAAGAAAAGATTGGTAAAATAAAAAGGACACCTATTTTAAGTATCTCTGAAAATCCCCCAAACCAATAAAGCCTAATGCTTCCTGGGTTATAGGCTGTTTTCAATCCACTCCCCACCCTTCATCATCTCTAAAATGGGTAGGGAATATCAGCTCTATTCTACAGATGAGGAAACTCGCTCAAGCCCTTCAAGTGAAGCAGAATATATACCATGTTCGTAATGGCCACTGATTACAGAAATTCAGGATTTGGTCTGTGTTTCAAATCACTTATAAAAGTGAGTGTGGCCAGGCTCCCACTGCACACGAGAGCAGGCCTGAGGGCTGTCATTCATTTGTTGGGCCAGTGTATCCTGCACACCCTCCATGTTCTGGTAAAGACTTGTGCAAAAAAGAAGATAGTTCTGCTTTGAGAAGTGAACTCAGATTGACCTCATGTATTGTGTATCCTCTGGTCTCCCACAATAATTAGAAAGGTAAACCACAAAGACAATAGCGGGAGAGGGGGGGACATTAGAAGCTGTAGCCCTTGGCATGCCCACAGGGAGATTTCTCAAGCCCTCTCAGGAGATCTTTCTTTTAGAGAAGTCTTTCCTGCGTTTGCAAAACCACTGACCCATATTTTCATCAGGCATCAACTCATCCACCCCTAATTCGCTTTTATAATATTTGTTTTTTTTTTCTTTTAAGATTTTATTTATTTATTCATGAGAGACACAGAGAAAGAGGCAGAGACAAAGGCAGAGGGAGAAGCAGGCTCCATGCAGGGAGCCCGATGTAGGACCCGATCCCAGGACTCCAGGATCACTCCCTGAGCCAAAGGCAGATGCTCAACCGCTGAGCCACACAGACGTCCCTGGGAAATAAGTCTTATGTGATGGAGCAAAAGGCACTTTTGATTACAAACAACAGAATTCCATACACATTCGCTTGAGACAAAAAATTTTAAATACAGTTACAGAGGTAGTCTCACAGTATCATATTTGTGTTCCAATCTGATATGAAACCCAATTGCACTTCCTACCCTGACAGTTCATGAGATGAAATGTAAATTGAGAAGGTATGGCCCAAAGCAATATATTCTTTTTTTTTTTCTTCACTTGCACAAACGTTTATTGAGCCTGGACCAGAATGAGGATACAACCATGAACCCGGCCTAGTCCCTCCCTCCCAGCCTGCAGTGCCCAGTCCAGCAACAGAACAGACAATAACCCCAAATCACAATCCATGTGAGAGGAATGAAGAGAGGCGGTTAGCACCCAGTGGAAGGACATCTCCCTCCCTCTGCGGCAGAGAAGCCATCATGCAGAAGATGATACTAGAGCTCACAAGGAATTGCTGGTGGGATTTGACCAGCTGAGCAAAGGAGGAAGCAACACAAGAGCACATGATGGTTTGGTTTGGGGGATCACAAATTTTTCAATGTGGCTAGTGACTCAGGGTCACTAAGGGAAATGACCAACTATGGGACTGGAGAGGTGGGATGTTTCAGACTTGTCTGAGGATTGTCCCCTGATAAATAAATACCAAACAGCCAGGTTCTCAGGAAGCACATGTTCTGCTCATATAACAGATCATACAATAAGAACACCTGAAAACAACAGCCCAGTTGTCTCTGTGGATTGTTAAAGTGTTTCCTTGCTAAAATCTTTCTCTCCAGGTCCACGCACAACTGAAACACTGCTCTGGGGCCCAATTTGGAAGCTGCACATCCCCCAAGCTCCTTTCCCGTGGACCTGGCATCCAAACCTTTTGAGTAAATTAGATTATCCCCATGCCAGATGGAGTCCTTCCTTATAAGGAATGACTACTCCACCTCAGGGCTTCTGTCCCTCTGAAATAACTGAACTCTATGCCGAGGATAAAAATAAATCCCGAAATCCCAACACAATCATTCAAAAACACTGTATCAACTTCGTTCCCTAAAAGCCCGGGAGTAGTGTTTCAGATGTGCATGCATGCTCCTTCAAAACACCTCCAGCCACTGTGGGTTTTAACATTTCCCTTCTAATGTAATAATTGTCAGGTTTGATCCGATCGGTAGTGAAATGAAATAGAGAGGCCAGGCAAAAGTTGGTCGAAACAGGCTTTTCATGGGACGCGCTCTCGGGGAGGGAGTGAGGGAGCGGGAAGTCGCGCGCAGGGGAGGGCAAGCCGGCCTTTTAAGGGGGGAGGGGAAGGGGTTGTGTGTCTGCAGGGGTGAAAGGTATTAGGCCTATTACTGGGGAAATTGGCCTGGGGCAGTAACTGCCCATGCCCTTAAATGGGGTCTGGGTTAAGTGTGGTTCAGGTTTCCTGCATAGGCCCAGTCTCCCCCTGATGACCTGTCCTGGCTGTGTGGGTGATGGGAGAGCTCTGAGGTGGGGGCAGCAAGGTGGGGGGTCAGCCGCGGTTTTGTTGGTGCCTCCCCATCTACCTTGGTCCCTGGCCCAACAATAATCAAAACAATTCTAATTTTTAATTAATTGTTTTGATTTCTATAAGCGTTATGCCTGGAACAGACTTTAGCCAAGAATATAATTTGACAAACTTAATTGAACACACGTTCATACACACTTCATACATAAATACATATATATGTTCCCTTTCGCTATTTTTTTTTTTTTTATGATAGTCACAGAGAGAGAGAGAGAGGGAGAGAGGCAGAGACACAGGCAGAGGGAGAAGCAGGCTCCATGCACCAGGAGCCCGATGTGGGATTCGATCCTGGGTCTCCAGGATCGCGCCCTGGGCCAAAGGCAGGCGCCAAACCGCTGCGCCACCCAGGGATCCCTTTCGCTATTTTTTATATTCCCCAAATGAATGAGACTATATAATGTTTGTCCTTCTCCGATTGACTTACTTCACTCAGCATAATACCCTCCAGTTCCATCCACGTCGAAGCAAATGGTGGGTATTTGTCATTTCTAATGGCTGAGGAATATTCCATTGTGTACATATAGACCACATCTTCTTTATCCATTCATCTTTCGATGGACACCGAGGCTCCTTCCATAGTTTGGCTATTGTGGCCATTGCTGCTAGAAACATCCGGGTGCAGGTGTCCCGGCGTTTCACTGCATCTGTATCTTTGGGGTAAATCCCCAGCAGTGCAATTACTGGGTCGTAGGGCAGGCCTATTTTTGACTCTTTGAGGGGATCCCTGGGTGGCACAGCGGTTTGGCGCCTGCCTTTGGCCCATGGCGTGATCCTGGAGACCCGGGATTGAATCCCACATCGGGCTCCTGGTGCATGGAGCCTGCTTCTCCCTCTGCCTGTGTCTCTGCCTCTCTCTCTCTCTCTGTGACTATCATAAATAAATAAAAATTTAAAAAATATATTTTTGACTCTTTGAGGAACCTCCACACAGTTTTCCAGAGTGGCTGCACCAGTTCACATTCCCACCAACAGAGCAAGAGGGTTCCCCTTTCTCTACATCCTCTCCAACATCTGTTGTTTCCTGTCTTGTTAATTTTCCCCATTCTCACTGGGGTGAGGTGGTATCTCATTGTGGTTTTGATTTGTATTTCCCCTATGGCCAGTGATGTGGAGCATTTTCTCATGTGCTTGTTGGCCATGTCTATGTCTTCCTCTGTGAGATTTCTGTTCATGTCTTTTGCCCATTTCATGATTAGATGGTTTGTTTCTTTGCTGTTGAGTTTAATAAGTTCTTTACAGATCTTGGATACTAGAGAAAAAACAAGAACCATATGATTCTCTCAATAGATGCAGAGAAAGCATTTGACGAAATAACAGCATCCAAAATAACAGCATCAAAACTCTTCAGAGTGGAGGGATAGAGGGAACATTCCTCAGCATCTTAAAAGCCATCTACGAAAAGCCCACAGCAAATATCATTCTCAATGGGGAAACACTGGAAGCCTTTCCCAAAGATCAGGAAATGACAGGGATGTCCACTCTCACCACTGCTATTCAACATAGTACTGGAAGTCCTAGCCTCAGCAATCAGACAACAAAAAGAAATAAAAGGCATTCAAATTGGCAAAGAAGAAGTCAAACTCTTCCTCTTCACCAATGACATGATACTGTACATAGAAAACCCAAAAGACTCCACCCCAAGATTGCTAGAACTCATACAGCAATTCGGCAGTGTGGCAGGATACAAAATCAATGTCCAGAAATCAGTGGCATTTCTGTACACTAACAATGAGACTGAGGAAAGAGAAATTAAGGAGTCAATCCCATTTACAATTGCACCCAAAAGCATGAGACGTAGGACTAAACCCAACCAAAGAAGTAAAGGATCTATACCCTAAAAGTTATAGAACACTTCTGAAAGAAAGTGGAAGGAAAGTGGAGGAAGACACAAAGAGATGGAAAGTGGAGGAAGACACAAAGAGATGGAAAAATATTCAAATGCTCATGGATTGGAACAATTAATATTGTGAAAATGTCAATGGTACCCAGGGCAATTTACACATTCAGTGCAATCCCTATCAAAATACCATAGACTTTCTTCAGAGAGTTGGAACAAATCATCCCTTAAGATTTGTCTGTTATCAGAAAAGACCCCGAATAGCCAGGGGAATATTGAAAAAGAAAACCAGGGGATCCCTGGGTGGCGCAGCAGTTTAGCGCCTGCCTTTGGCCCAGGGCGCGATCCCGGAAACCCGGGATCGAGTCCCACGTCGGGCTCCTGGTGCATGGAGCCTGTGTCTCTGCCTCTCTCTCTCTCTCTCTCTCACTGTGTGCCTATCATGAATAAATAAAATAAAAAAAAATTAAAATTAAAAAAAAGAAAAAGAAAAAGAAAAAGAAAACCAGAGCCAGGGGAATCACATGCCAGATTTCAGGTTGCACTACAAAGCTGTGGTCATCAAGACAGTGTGGAACTGGCACAAAAACAGACACATAGATCAATGGAACAGAATAGAGAACCCAGAAATGGGCCCTCAGCACTATGGTCAACTAATATTGGACAAAGCAGGAAAGACTATCCACTGGAAAAAGGCCAGTCTCTTCAATAAATGGTGCTGGGAAAATTGGACACCCACATGCAGAAGAATGAAACTAGACCACTCTCTTACACCATACACAAAGATAAAGTCAAAATGGATGAAAGATCTAAATGTGAGACAAGATTCCATCAAAATCCTAGAGGAGAACACAGGCAACACCCTTTTTGAACTTGGCCGCAGCAACTTCTTGCAAGATACATCTACGAAGGCAAGGGAAACCAAAGCAAAAATGAACTATTGGGACTTCAGATAAAAAGCTTCTGTACAGCAAAAGAAACAGTCAATAAAACTAAAAGACAACCTACAGAATGGGAGAAGATATTTGCAAATGACATATCAGATAAAGGGCTTTTATAATAATTGGTTGAGAACTTTGATCATCACTTTTTTTTTCCCTTTCAAATTATTTTTTGAATATATGACAAATTGAGAAAAAAGCACGTTTATCAAGCAGCCTCATTTCATGCTAATGAGGATCTGGAGGTGTTAGAAAGAATAAAAGACCCACCAGATTAGTTTTCCATAACTCCAGGCTAGGGGAGAACCATTATACCCAGGACTCAGTTCTCAAAGCTCTAAGCATTCAGATGGAAAAATAGATCGCATTTCAGGGGCTCCACAAACCTTTATTATATCAAGCCAAAGGCAGTAAAGACAACTTGTGCTACTGTCATCACAAGTCACCCAAGGGGGCAAGAACCCATTAGTGGTTTGATTACTCATTAACCAGCGTGGAGCCGGCGAGTCTACTGGTCAGTTCCCCAAGGACAACCAGGGCTCAGCTTGCCTGTGCTGTCCTCTGGCGCCCCCGAATGGGTACTTAGGGTTAATTGCATATAAGAGGTTAAAACTGCAGGGAGCCTGGGTGGCTCAGCGGTTGAGGGACTGCCTTTGGCTCAGGGCTTAGTCCTGGGGTCATGGGATTGAGTCCCACATCCGGCTTCCCTCTGGGAGCCTCCTTCTCCCTCTGCCTATATCTCTGTGTCTCTCATGAATAAATAAAATCTATTAAAAAGTAAATAATTACATCAACAATAGCCACTTTGTCTAATCCTATCCCTAAATGTCATTTTGTCATATTACTACATGACTTCCCAGTGTCTGCTACCTATACAGGTGATTCTGTATATATTTGCATATAATCCAGCTAAAACTGATCTGATTGAATTGTAAACAAAGGAGAAAAGAGACGCTGATTGTTGGAGTGCCTAATAAGAATATCGCTTATGTATTAAAAAACACAGTATGTAGCAGCAATTTAAAATGCTCAGTAAACTACAGTACAAGTGGATTTCTATGCTATATGGCAAACCAACATTCTCTTAATATCTCTATATCATAGTGACACATATAAGGAAGTTACTTGACCAATTATTTTACATATTGCCAGTTTATTTCTTTGATCCAGATTGACGATATCAACATAATTTATTCCTGAACTGATATTATATGTACTCAATGGCAATTTTTCTTTCAATTCTTCTGGTCCGCGCAGAGGAGGCTCTTTGTTGGTGCCTTCCTGACAACAGCTCGTAGCTGGCGTTTACATTCTTACCATACCAGTTAGATGCAGTGCTAAGGATTTATAGTAAATGTCAGCAGCTGGTGACATTTTTTCCCCCTTCCTCCCATCATTCACCTGCATGTACATACCTCGGGAAACCGAACTGACCCAGGGGGAGTGTTGCTATTAAGGCAACAGGACAAAGAAGCCTATTGTTCTTTCCGTGGTGATGAAAGTACTTAGGGAAATTTCCAGTTAATAAACTCTCGTTTGAAAGATAATCAGTACTTTTTCTTTAAAAATGTCTTTTCAGTAGCTCACTGGAAATAATGGGTTCTTATTTTCTTAATGTAGTTTTAAACTACATTTACTTTGAAGGAACTAAAGACTTTCTGCCTTGGTTTCTCTGCCAAGTTCATTTGCTCTCTCTTTAAAGTGACAGCTCACCAAAACTGGATACACAGATCAAAGTTTCACACAGAGGAGTCTACGGTGGCTCTAGAGGACTAGTCCCCAAAAGATGCTAGAACTAGTTGATATTTCAATAATTTTTATATTTTGAAGCATACCAAAAAAGTATAATGATACAACATTCATGTGTTGAGTTTTCAGCAGATATACTCAGTTATCTGCTGAACACTCAAAATAGTACAGATTCATTTGTAGCCCCAATTCAATCTTCCTTTCTTCTTGGAGGTAAAATGAAACCCAGGATAATAACTTGCAGATTCACGTGTGTATTTATACTTGTACAACTTGTATAGGTATCCAGAAACACAAATAGTATTGATTTGTGTGTTTTGAATTTTTCAAGAAATTGGTATCTTATTGTATCATTCTGAAGATCTTGCTGTTATTGATCAATATTGTGTTTAAGAATTATTCATGTCGGGGCAGCCCTGGTGGCGCCGGTTTGGCGCCGCCTGCAGCCTGGGGCGTGATCCTGGAGACCCGGGATCGAGTCCCACATCAGGCTCCCTGCATGGAGCCTGCTTCTCCCTCTGCCTGTGTCTCTGCCTCTCTCTCTCTGTGTCTATGAGTAAATAAATAAAATCTTTAAAAAAAAAAAAAAAAGAATTATTCATGTCAATGTATACACATGTCTCAACATACATATACGTATATATGTTAATATATAGTTGATCCAGTTTTTACTACTGAAAACTTCCTTGTGTAACTATGCTCATTTTATTTATCAATTCTCCTTATAACGAAATCGTGGTAAGTAAATCATTCATTTTTTCCTGATTAACACGTTTGAATTCTTTTTATATTCTGAACACTAATCCTTTGGTGATATGATTAGCAGATTATTTCTTTCAATTTGTGGCTTATCTTTTCATGAATGGTGCCTTTACAAATACAAGACTTTTACATTTCAAAGCCAAGTGTATCAATCTGTTTGTTTATGGTTTATCCATTTGACTCTTTTGAAATCCTTCTGTCTCCCAAGGTTAGCAGGTAGTTTTCTGTTTTTAAATAATTTTAAAGACTTGCTTTTTTTATATTTAGATGCTTCATTCCCTTTGGTTTTCTTTATGTAATTGGTACAATGTGGATGTCTCTTTGGATGTGTGAATTTCTAGCAGGGAACACAGTAGAGTAGTCTTGGGAGCTTTTTAACAAAAACGGTTTCTGGGCCTCATCCCAAACTGATGAAGTCTTCATCTTTAGGAGTGGTATTGAGGCATCAGGATTTTGCTTTATTTATTTATTTATTTTTAAAGATTTTATTTATCCATTCATGAGAGACACAGAGAAAGAGAGGCAGAGACACAGGCAGAGGGAGAGGAAGGCTCCATGCAGGGAGCCCGATGCAGGACTTGATCCTAGAACCCTGGGACCATGCCTTGAGCTGAAGGCCTGAAGGCCAACGCCCAACTACTGAGCCACCCAGGTGCCCCTAGGCATCAGGATTTTAAAAACACCTGCTCCCCCAGGTGGTTCCAACAGGCAATCAGGGCTGAGAACCTCTGCTCTGAGGTCTGAGAGTAGAATTGCTGGGGTTCATGTTATATCATTAGTTATAATGGATATTGCCAATGATCTGTAAAGTGACTGTAACTATTTGGGGTCCTTCCAGTAGGAGAGTTGCAGGTACTTTACATCTTTGAAAGCACATAGGTGCTATTATCCCAGTTAAGTGATATGGAAACCAACATGCAGAGAATTTAGGTGACTGGATTTGTCTAAACTCATATAGACTGCTCGAATATTCTCCACTGTTTCTGCCATCCTTCCCCTCAAATCACAGATATCACTCCTGTAGAATATGCTTTGCTCACTAGCATCACCAGACTAGGAACCCCCCAGTGGTATTTTTGGTTCTGTATCCCTTCATCTGGGTCTTATTCAGACTCTTTTTTTTTTATAAGCTTTTATTTATTTATTCATGAGACACACACACAGAGGCAGAGACATAGGCAGAGGGAGAAGCAGGCTCCCTGCAGGGAGTCTGATGCAGGACTTGACTGCAGGACCCCAGGATCACAACCTCAGGCGAAGGCGGATGCTCAACTACTGAGCCACCCAGGTGCTCCTTCTATTCAGACTCTAAATTCAGCCTCAGCTTGAAGAGAGAGGGTCACCATACAACTGACCTCTCCCTAAATTCTGGAGTCAGTCACTCCCCAGAGCCAAGGCTTTCAAAACACCTGGGAACACCGAACTAGGGGAGGCTGGATATTGACCAATGAGTTAATCTTCAAATGCCAATTGACAACCAGGAATTTGTCAAGTTTACAAAAATGTATGTATCCCTAACTATGGGCCAGGGAGCAGGCAGCAGGTTCTAAGGGTTTCAGAAGTAAGAGGCATGTCCTGCTCTTTGGAGATATTGAGACTCTGATGTAAATGAGACAAGGTTTACACAACTCACTTTTAATTATCAGTAGAGGGATGCCTGGGTGGCCTAGTTGGATAAGGCACCGACTCTTGATCTCAATTCAGGTCTTGATCTCAGGGTTGTGAGTTCAAGCCCTACATTGGGCTCCATGCTGGGCATGGAGCTTACTTAAAAAAAAAAAATTATCAGTAGAGATTTTTAAGTGATACTATTCTTAGAAAGTGATTCATGTGACCTAGATGTGTAGACTAAGTGATCTTGGAATTTCTTTCCCATTCTGTATCTTTAGGGATTTATGAGATAAGGAAGGCTTTGTGGCTGAAAACAAAACAAAATCTTCTCCCTAGTGATGGTCCACAGCCTCCAAGATGGTCCCCAGTGGATCTTGTCCTCTGACACTCACCCCTGTGTGTCATCTGCTCTACACTGAATAGGGCTGGCCTGTGTGTCCAGTTGGATGTCATGGACAAGATGTATGTGACTTCTGAATCTAGATCATAAAGAGCATCAAAGCTTCTGCTTGCTGCCTCTTGAACTGATTGCTCTGTGCCAGCTGCAGCTGTAAGGACACTGAAGCAGTCCTAGTGGGAGGTCCTTGTGTTGAGCAGTGAAAATTCCTGCCACCAGCATCAGTCAGCACTAACCTGCACAAGCCACCTGGGGAGCAGATCCCCAGCTCTAACCAGACTTCAGATCGACTGCACGTGTGGCCCACATCTGACCACAGCTCCACGAGAGACTTGGGGGCGGGTCTACCCAGCTAAGCGGCTTGCCCATCCCTGACCTACAGAAATTACATAAGATAATAAATGTTATTTTTTTAAGCTCTGGTGTACTTTGCAATGTGGCAAGAGACAATTAATACGATGGCTTTCATATAGATGTATATATGGAAGATGCACCTTACATATAGATGTAACAAGAAAACAATTCTAATTACTTAAAAGCTTTAAAATATGTTTATTATTCCTACAAACGCTGAAAGAGACAGAGAGTAAAATGAAAGTCTTAGAGAAAATGATTTATTTCTTTAGGTATGATGGGGATTGAATCACAGAGAAAAAGACGTCCCAGTTTTCAACACTTTGTGTCCAACACTCGCACTATTAGGTAGGTTATAACTATTTCAAAGGCAGTCTGGCAATTCGTGTATGGCTTTAGAGTATTAGGGTTTAGGTGCTACATACAGAGCATATATGTGATTTAGAAAAAAGCTTGCAACATTTTAAAGCCCTGAACAATACACCTGTGAGCATATTCTATGCACTCCTATCATTGTCAGTCTGTGTTTCCCACTTTATTTTTTTTTTAAGATTTTATTTATTCATGAGAGACACAGAGAGAGAGAGAGGCAGAGACACAGGCAGAGAGAGAAGCAGGCTCCATGCAGGGAGCCCGACGTGGGACTCGATCCCGGGTCTCCAGGATCACACCCTGGGCCGAAGGCGGTGCTAAACCGCTGAGCCACCCGGGCTACCCTGTTTCCCACTTTAATAAACAATCAAGACTGATTACTGGAGAAAGAGTCCACTTGTGGGCAAATTCCTGTTTGGTAGGCCTCCTCAGCTCCAAATGCAGAAAAGGGGGGCGGGGGGTTAAAATAAAAGAAAAAACAAAACAACAACAAAACGACCCCAAAGATGGTTTCCTATGGCTGCTGTAACAAATTACTGAAAACTGGGATCCCTCAGTGCATGGAGTCTGCTTCTCCCTCTGCCTGCTTGTGTCTCTGCCTCTATCTCTCTCTCTCTCTCTGTGTGACTATCATAAATAAATAAAAATTTAAAAAAATTACTGAAAACTTCATGGCTCAGAGCAACATAAGTTTATTATCTTGCAGTTCTGGAGGTCAGAAGTCCATACTAGGTCTTACTAAGTTAAAACTCCAGGTGTTATCAGGCCCGCATCCATTCTAAAGCCTTTAGGGGAGACTGTTTCCTTGCAACATCTAGAGGCTGCCTGCCTGCCTTGGCTCATGGCCCCTCTCTATGCCTTCAAAGCCAGCAGTGCAGCAGCATCAGACTTCTGTCTCTGCTGTTTCTTTCTTTATTTTTAAAAAAGATTTTATTTATTTACTCATGAGATACTCAGAGAAAGAGGCAGATACAGGCAGAGGGAGCAGCAGGCTCCATGCATGGAGCCTGATGCAGAACTTGATCCCAGGACTCTGAGATCACGACCTGAGCCAAAGGCAGATGCTCAACCACTGAGCCACCCAGGTGCCCCTGCCTCTAATGTCTCCAAGGTCACATCTCCTCCTGTGACTCTCTTGTCTCCCTCTTTCCTTTATAAGGGCCCCTGTGGTCACATCAGCCCACCCAGAGAATCCAAGAGTATCTCCCCATCTCAAAATCCTGAACCCATCCCATTGCAAACTCCCTGTTGCTATGTAAGGTAACTAGAACATGGATGTCCATCTCAGGGGGCTCTTATTATGCCGACCCCAGGTGGCCTCAGAACCATGATGAGAAGCAGAATGGAAATGCACTGGGGTAAGTGGGTTTCAGAGCTCCAGGCCCAGAGAGTCCATGGAAGCCCCCATTTTCATTCCTGGGTGGTCATGGGAACTAAAGGTCTCTAATTAGACACAGCGGGATCCTTGCTTGAAGTCGTGGTCTGGGCCAAGGCAGGCCAGGAGCTGAACTTCATTGCTGCTGAACACTGGGCTAAGGTGTATAAGCTGCAAGTCCAGAGAAGTGGTAGGACCAGGGTTCATCCACTGGCTCCATGCCTGGACCTGCATCATCATTAGTCATTCATGGGGCAGCCATGCCCAACTGTCATAATTACAGTCTGTTCCAGACGGGAGCCATTGAGGTTGGAAGTGAGGCAAGTGAAAAACCGTTTAAGACTAGAAGTGAGCACAGAGTGAGAGAAATGAGAAGAAACAAACATACAATAAACTCTGAACCTAGTCCCTAAACCAACATTATAAAACCCCGGCAAAATGTAATACTAAGGCCATCAACAAAATCAGTAATTAGGTTATGAGTTTATTTCAGGTGAAATTAACCTAATAAAATGATCAGAGTTTACAGTAAGTTTTTAAAATTTGACTGAAGAGATAAATGAAGTGGTTCCAAGTAGTTCTAGGTGTTTCTAGGATGCTGAGGTGCTGCTAGTGTTTGGGAGAAGACCAACATTATAATTTGTACTTTCTTAGAGAAGAGACACGTGTCCCTACCTTGGAGGCCTTTTGTGAGTAAGATCAACAGATATTTTAAGGCCCACGCATGAAAAGGTGGTTCCTTTGCCAAGTGTATAAAAATGTAGTGGGAGGCCATGACACCCACAGACAAGAGCCAGAGGTGTCAGTTTCAGACAGGGAACCGGTTCTGAGACCAGAAGATGGAGATTTCTCACTACATAGTTTATCCACAGCTTATTGGCTTTTCAGTAATAAAGGGCCTTCAGATCAACAATTCTGACGTCATTCAGGTCATTACAAAGATTTTTTAAATGCTCTAATCCACTGCACCCCCAATAATGTTCAGGTAAGCGAGCTTAGAATTTGTAGAGAGGCAGAGGAATGGCCTAATTTGGAGACATAGAATCTTTTACGTGGGTAACCCCCTTTTTGGTCAGTGGGGTTTCTAATAAACATCTACTATGTACAAATGTTAGGCCATATTGCCTGAGATTTAAGAGCAGAGTGCTTTTATTCATAGCCTCTAGGGCTAAACTGCAGGTTTGTGGTAACTTACTGTGGTGGCTCTGGAATCAGAGGGATGTGATTTCACGTCCATGCTGCTCCCCCCTGGTGCCTCTTCTCAGGCCAGAGCAAGCTGGCTTTTGTCTTTGGGACTCAATGCCCCATTTGTAAAATGGGCATAATAGTAACTACCAAATAGAGTGCTTATAACACCCTATTACAACACCAACATTCAATGAGTAATGCCCATAATATATGTAACAGGTGTTAGTGGCATAAAACAAATGTAAATGATCCACAAAAGAATTTATGGTGCTGTGACTGACAGGGTGCAAAGAAAGCAGCAAAGTGGTAAAACCAGTCAGACAGTCTTTAAACAAGAGGCAGGATATTTCAGCAGTGGTAGGAAAGGATCTAAGCTCACATATTTGGAGTCTTTGAATGTGATGTGTGAATCCTTTATTCTAAGGAGCCCTAGATCAATAGCGTTCTATGCAATTGCTTTCTGGTCTTCACTGACTGTAGGAGGAGTTAGACAGAAACAACAGCTCGAGTCACAGGTAGATCACAGGTGCTGAGTGTCAAATATGTGTGCTGAACCAAATTACAACTATCCTGAGAACGAAGAGGGAAGTTCTAGTCTTTCATTTTTACATGACATTTCACCTACTTATAACTACAATAGAGTATTCAATCATCACAATGGACTATTTTAGCTCTCTGCTCTGCAGAACACTCCCCCTTTGAACATTTACTGGTCATCTCTAAATGGTCATCAGTAGGAAACATCATTCTAATTGGTTCTGCCCAAAGGACTTAACCAGGATGTCACCAAAATAGAAGGTAGAGTGAAAGACTGGGCAAAACTGTTTAATTTCACTGTAAACAAAAGAAATAGATATAAAGATGAGCTGCTATTTGTATCTATTCAATTAAGAAAGATTTTGAGGGATCCCTGGGTGGCGCAGCAGTTTGGCGCCTGCCTTTGGCCCAGAGCGCGATCCTGGAGACCCGGGATCGAATCCCACGTCGGGCTCCCGGTGCATGGAGCCTGCTTCTCCCTCTGCCTGTGTCTCTGCCTCTCTCTCTCTCTGTGACTATCATAAACAAATAAAAAATAAAAAAAAAAGATTTTGAAATATAACAATGGCTAACATAGGCACCGCTTGGCAAAATGGATACTTTCATAGATTTCCAGTTGGTAACAACAAAATAAAAATCACATTGTCCTCAAACTCATTAAAGGGAGTAGTTAGCTAAAATGTGCCACCCACAAGAAGGGATTTCATAGCCCAGAAAACTGAGACTCATGAAATGGTAGCAAGCTAAAACACATATGCATAAAAGTACCAAAAGAACACAAGGTTGTTAGCACACCCTGGTTACAGCTGTGTTTGAAAGACATACACAGAGTCATAGGAAGAAATATAGCCACGGTGCCATTAGGTGGTGAGAGTCTGGTGATTACCCTCTAGTTCTCTATTTTCAAGGTTTCTCTAATGAGGATATATTATTTTGACATTTTCTTTTACATTCTGTTTTATTTTGAAGTTTATTTATTTATTTTTAGTAATCTCTACACCCAATGTGGGGCTGAAGCTCATGACTCTAAGATCAGGAGTCACACACTCCTCTGACTGAGCCAGCCAGCAGCTCCTACTTTATTTTGAAGACTCTTTTAATTATGTAAACATCTAGAGGGGAAACATCACAACTCTTACGGTGATGAAAGGATAAATTGCAGGATCAGTGGAACTATCCATAACATTCTCCTAGAGGACTCTAGAACATTCCAAAGAGCCTCAGAGCTTTCCCTAGTGAAAAAGGCTTTGCCAGTAATCTATACTTACTTTTGGAGAAAACCACATGAACCCACCAGAGCTTAATATAATAGTAGAGACTTTAGAATCCTGCAGTATTTTTCTACATTATTTCACCTTCTTCCCCTTCAGCCTACCTGTAGCCAAACCAAAGGAGAGTGTGTCCCCTCGATGTGCAGCAAGTCAATAAAAACTGACACCAAGATTTTGCAGTGAGGAAAGATAGGCTATTTATTGCTGGGGCACCACCCAGGAGAATGGGGAACTCATGGTTAAAAGTCTCAAATGCCCCAGTGGCTTTCAAACAGGGTTTTTTTTTTTTTTTTAATTTTTATTTATTTATTTTTTTTAAAGATTTTATTTATTTATTCATGATAGTCACACAGAGAGAGACAGAGAGGCAGAGACACAGGCAGAGGGAGAAGCAGGCTCCATGCACCGGGAACCCAACGTGGGATTCGATCCTAGGTCTCCAGGATCGCGACCCGGGCCAAAGGCAGGCGCCAAACCGCTGCGCCACCCAGGGATCCCAAACAGGGGTTCTTAAAGGGTGAAATTTCAGGGTAAGCATTTTGGATCATGCTGATTGATTAGGGATTGAGTCAGCTGTAGGTTTTCCTTTCTTGATCACCTTGTGCCTGGCACAAGGTTTCAGTGTACTTATAGTGAGGGGGCTGTTCTGCTTTAGAGACCTGGCTGTTCCGCTTTAGGGGACTGGGAACTGCAAGACATTCTGGGTGGTTTGCACTTGCGACCTCATCTCGAAGAGAGAGTACAAATGCAGAAGTCTACATCCTATGACTGTTACTAAGCTGCAAATCACTATTTTTTTTTTTTTCTCGCAAACACTGCACATTATGTTTGCCATCTCAGGCAGAACAGCATCCCATGGATTTCTGAGGAGGTAACTTCAGGTTATTTCCTGAGGCAATTTTTCTTGTTTCTTTAACAGTGATTAAGGGCTAGTTGATTGCTCAGAGGCAGCGAGGAGTCCAATGTCTAAATTGTGGGGTCTGCAGGGGCTTGCATCCCCAGCTTCACACCTAGAATATTTTCTTTCAGCTTTTCTGAGGAAAGGAGATTTTTGTGCATAACTTCAAGTCCAGGAGAGATGACATGGCAAGAACCTCTCTACATTCCAAGCAGTTAGGGTTATCTGTTTTCCTGCAGACAGCCTCCAGAGTTCCTAGTTTTCTTAGGAACACACAGTGCCTAGGGAGCACCCCAAACACCCCTACCATCCAGGAAGAGTTCTAGATTGGTTTTACTCCTCTTAGAAGAAGAAAGGCACATGGGCACAGTCTTATGACCAAAAGGGACGATAGGAATTATACTTTGACTTGTATGTATCTAGTAAATCCCACAAGGGGATAAAGGTTTTTTGTTTTTGTTTTTGCTTTTTTTTTTTTAAGTATATCTTTTCTCAGATAATATAATGTAAGGGACAGAGAAGGTGGAGTGAAAAATTGCTGTGAAGAACATTGGTTTGCAAAACTGGAACCTTGTTTAAAAAGAAGTTCTAGCATTATCCAAGTGGCTATTGTCGGCAACCTGATGGCATCCTTTAAAACTGTGGACTGGGATTAGACAGTCTGCCAAAAAGCCACTGAGTAAATAAAAGAAGGAATCTTGCTTTCTCAATTTGTTGCCGAAGGTGAGTGTGAGGGGTCCACACAGCAGTCTACACCCTTGTTCTAGGATGCAACCCAGATCTTACTGATCCAGAGTGTTTGCATCCACAGAAGGAAATGGTTTTAGGTCCCAAGAGCGTTTTATCATACAGAAATAGAATTTACAAATCTTCTCCCAGAAAGTTCTTCCTAAATTCAGCTTTAGAAGACATACTTTCCCACCCTCACTGTTTTCTCTTACCCGCTCGGAAATGTGGTCAGCCTCCGTGGCTCTTGAAGGGAGCCATTCATAGGCAGAAGGGCTCTTTTGTAGAGGGACTTGTGTAACATTGGCTGATTCCTTAAGGCGGTGGTTCCCAAGGTTGATCTGTAGGCTGGCTTCAGTGGGAGACAAGGATTTTAGTGATCTGTGCAAAATGAGACAAATAAGAACAATGCAAGAGTTTTTCACACAGGAATGTATTTTTCTCATTGTGATGTATTTGGAGATCGAGTACCCTCTACTTTTTTAGTTAAAATGTCTTCTCTTTTATAATAATGGATCACAATAAGAGACTTAAAATTAAACAGGCATATTTGCACAGTAAAATTAACCCACTGTAGATGACCAAACATTTTTTATTAATTTTACTGCTTTGTGGCATCCCAAAAGTCCAGAGAACCACTGTTTTAATGGATTTCACCAGAGCTTTAATTTGACATAATGGATTTAATGGGATGTGACTAAAGCTCTTTCTGATGAGGAAGGTTTTGTTTCTGTTTTTGTTTTTTAAAGATTTTATTTATTTATTCATGAGAGAGAGAGAGAGAGAGAGCGGCAGAGACACAGGCAGAGGGAGAAGCAGGCTCCATGCAGGGAGCCTAACATGGGACTCAATCCCAAGACTCCAGGGCAACGCCCTGGGCCGAAGGCAGGTACTAAACCGCAGAGCCTTCCAGGGATCCCCAGAAAGGTTTTGAATAATACATTTCTGCACATTCAAAAGTCAACCTACTAGAAGCAACTGCCATATTCTCCAGCAAGTGAATGCATAAATAAATGGATACACCTCCACTATGGAATGCTATTCAACACTAAAAAGAAACAAGCTATCTTGTTAGCCTGGGTGGCTCAGTCAGTTAAGCATTTGACTCTTTTTTTTTTTTTTTTAAAGATTTTATTTACTCATGAGAGACAGAGAGAGAGAGAGAGAGAGGCACAGACAGAGAGAGAAACAGGCTCCATGGCGGGAGGCCGATGTGGGACTCGATCCCTGGTCTCCAGGATCAGGCCCTGGGCTGGAGGCGGCGCTAAACCGCTGAGCCACCTGGGCTGCCCAGCATTTGACTCTTGATTTCAGCTCAGGTCATGATCTCAGGGTCATGGGATTGAGCCCCATGATGGGCTCCAAGCTGAGCGGGACTCTATTTCTCTCCCTCTTCCTCTTTCCCTGCCCCTCCCCCTGCTCAGGAGCATTCTCTCTCTCTCTTTCTCTTTCTCTCTTTAAGGTAAAAAAAAAAATAATAAATCTTTAAAAGAAAAGAAATGAGCTATCAAGGCACTAATATTACTAGGTGCTGGATGAGTTCAACTCTGTGACAATCTGGAAAAGGCAAAAGCTTACAGACACTAAAAGGATCAGTGGTTGCCAGGGGTGAACACAAGGAGGGATGAAAAGGCAAAGCACAAAGGATTTGGGGGCAAATGAAACTGCTACTCTGTATGAGACTCAAATTTGTCTAAATCCATGGACTGGGGGCACCTGGGTGGCTCAGCGGTTGAGTGTCTGCCTTTGGCTTAGGGCATGATCCCAGGAGTCCCGGAATCGAGTCCCACATCAGGCTCCCTGCATGGAGCCTGCTTTTCCCTCTGCCTCTGTCTCTGCCCCCCCACCCTGTGTCTCTCATGAATAGATAAATAAAATCTTTTTAAAAAATCCATAGACTGCACAACAGCAAGAGTGAACCCTAATGCAGGTTCAGCAGTTATCACAAATGTACCACTCTAGTGAGGGGTATCAGTGAAGTGACAACAGAAGGCTACTAGTCATGCATGGCGCCAGAGGGTGTATGGAAAAATCCCTGTACCTTCTACTTAATTTTGCTGTGCACCTAAAAATGCTCTAAAAGAATAAAGTCTATTTAACAAAAAAAAAAAAAAAAAAAAAGGCAACCTACCAAGCAAAATTCAATGCAAAATTCAACCACCATGGGGAGCAGAGATCACTGGTCAGATGATCACATCTTATAACAGCAGAGAAAGCTGATTTTGATGGTTTCTAGTCCTGGCCGCATCACTTACTTGCCACGTGACCTTGAACTAGCCACTCACCGCTCTGATCTGTTCTTCAACTGCAAAGAACTCTTCCTTTTCAGGTCCGAAAATCTGTTACTTGACAAGTCCGTGATCTCCAAGCTCATCACATTAAGAGAAAGAGATGGCTCTTTATGGGTGAGAGGTCAGTTTTGTTTGTTTGCTTGTTTTTTAAGATTAAAAAAAAATTTATTTACTTATTTATTTGAGAGAGAGAGCGCATGAGTGGGGCCGGGGGCAGAGGGAGTGGGAGAATCTCAAGCAGATCCCTGCTGAGTGTGGACCCTCCTGCCTGAGGCAGGGCTCCATCCCAGTACCCTGAGATCATGACCTGAGTGGAAATCAAGAGTCTTGACTGAGCCACCCAGATAAATTCTGGGGAAATTCAGACTGATGCAGAAAGCAAGAAAACACGCAGTTTTTCTTATTGCCTGGCATGGCCGTGACTTATAAGTTACCATTTCAGAGTAGTATTGAGGGGAAAACTAAAAAGAGATTCCTTATCCGACCTTCTTTTTTCTTTTTAGGTGAACTGATATCAAGTAGGCAAGGAGTGGTCAAAGGGCCGCACATCCAAACGCAGACATTTACTGCCTCCTAGTGGACACGCAGCAGGGAGTTCCTCTCTAAATTCAGAGAACCCGATTCCCCCAGGTGCTCTAAGAATTAGCCTTACAAGCTGGAGGGACCTTACGAAGCCGCCTGTTTCACTCCCTTCACTTTGCAGATGGGGCTGGTGACACCTGAAGTCACGCAGCGGGGCTCTGGGCTTTTTGCCCACCACACGACCTTGCAGCTTCATTCGGCTACCTGGAGGCCACCTACCTCTGAAGACATCCTGGGGGCAGCCTGGGTGGCTCAGCAGTTTAGCGCCACCTTTGGCCCAGGGCGTGATCCTGGAGACCTGGATGGGCATCTAGTCCCCACATCAGGCTCCCTGCACGCAGCCTGCTTCTCCCTCTGCCTGTGTCTCTGCCTCTCTCTCTCTCTCTCTCTCTCTCTGTCTCTCATGAATAAATAAATAATATCTTTGAAAAAAAAAAAAGACCTTCTAAGTGCTGGGAACTGCCATTTACGGTTGGCAGCAAAAGAAAGATAGCACCCAACGTCAGTTGGCCTCCCCCTGGAACTTCGGTTGTGGGAAGATGTCTCAGACACCGCCTTGTGACCTAAGAAGGCAAGCACACAGGGAGCACACCGTAGAACCTGAAGGCAGAGACTGAGATAACCCAAAGACTGCCGGCAAACCACCACTAGCTAGAAGAATGGCACGAATTCTCTTTCACAGCCCCCTCAGGAGAGACCGGCCCTGCCGATGCCTTGATCTTGCACTCTGGCCCCCAGAGAGGTGAGACATTACATTTTGATCATCAAAGCCACTCTGTGGGACCCCAGCAAACTGACACAGGGTTGACGCAGAGCTTTCTCTGCCAACCACCTCCCAGTTGTTAAATATACTTTGATTTTGCAGAACCAAATGACTTTGCCTTTTCTTCCAAGTAGCCAATGACCTGTGCCATTTCAAAATGTGAACAAGACCTATGAATTTAGTATTTCAGAATCATTGGTTGGAAGGAATGTGGTCCAACTAGTCATCCTGAATAGGAATTCCTTATATAGCATCTCCTACTGCCAGCAGAAGCTAGGGCTGTACCCTCAGGGTACAAAGGAGGTAGAACAGTCTAGATCCAGACAAGATACTCTGTAAAAGAGATGAAGACTTAGAATGGAACAAAGAATTAATGCACTCGAGATCCTCAATAGTTGGAGCTACGGCAATGTGTTCCTTGTGGATCTTGAAATGAAGGACATAGGGTTGTGAGCTCAACTCTAAGATACTTGTTGGAGCAAAGATATGCAAAGCCACCCAAGCAAAACAGAAGGAAAGTCCGAGAGGCAAATGCTGGCATTCCCTATTGCAGGGCTCTCCCAGGGTAGAGTGAGTGATAGTCATCAAATTTCAAGTATTCCCTGTTCCACAGGGAAGGTTTTCTCTTAGGTGGAGATGGATAGAGGGAGTATGGCAGACCTCATGCATTTGCCCTTTTTTGTTCTTGTTTATGAGGATTTTAAGTAATTTCTACACTCCGCGTGGGGCTTGAACTTACAACCCCAACTTTAAACATCACACTACCAGCAATCTTGTTATCCAACTGGTATACCTGCACTGAGCACTCCTCTGTCTCAAGGATTCCAATCCCCTCAGCTGCCGTGGGTCTGAAGTCTGCATCCTCAGCTTAGCGGGGCTCCAGCTCTCTGCACCACCATCCATAGGATAGAGAGACCAAACAGTCCAGGAGCTCAACCCCCGGTATTTCCTTACCTTGGCAATTACACTCTGGCTCTTCCTGCGGTCCAAGGCCTAAAAAGAAATGCCTCATACTTGGAGGTCCATTTCTACCATTGTTTAAGACAGGAAGGCTAATTCTTTTTTTTTTTTTAAGATTTTATTATTTATTCATGAGAGACTCACATACACAGAGGCAGAGATATAGGCAGAGGGAGAAGCAGGCTCCATGCCCGATGTGGGACTCGATCCTAGGACTCCAGGATCATGCCCTGAGCCACTCAGGCATCCCAGGAGGGCTAATTCTGTCCTGTTCCTTTACATCAGCTGGTAGAGAAGTTCTCTGTGCTGTGTGCTTTATTTGGGGAGCCTCTGTGTGGAGGTCTCAAAAAGCTCACTCTTTTTTGTTGTTGCTCTATGATAATGATGGCTGAGAGACTCATCCATTCTAAGTAAAAAAGCATGCAAAGAAAGGTGAATAAAAGAGAGTCTGTCTATTCACTTATACTGAAGAATAAACCTCACCAGACTAAAATCCTTTTATGCTATCTGTGCAGCCTCTCCGATAAGCAAGGCACAGAGTGAAATAACCAGATGCTCTCTCAGTGAGGGTTTAGTAATGAGGAACCACTGTCTTGCGCAACCAGAATTCGCCTGGATGTAATCGTATGTAATCTTTCTCTGAAGCACGATAGAAGCCACATGTAATCCTAAGGTTATCCTACTCATGGAATCAGTATGGGAGATGAATGAATCACGGCCTAATGGCATTGAGCTTCCAACTTATTACAGAGAAAGTCTTGCTGATGGGTTGGGAATGCATGAGGTCATGGGGTGCCTGGATGGCTCAGGTCTGTTATATTTTGGAAGGGATGGTTCCTAAATCCTTGAGGAAGACATTCCTAGGTTGTAAAACTGGCAAGACGCTTTTTAAAGAGATTTACATATATTTCAAAGGGGCAGAAAAAGAATTTACCATTCCAAGTTTTCTAAAGAAACTGTTCTAAGGAAGGAGAGAACAGGATCTACAGCCAAGAAGCAGCCTAAAGTTTAATCAAGCTGAAGGGGAATGTTTAAGGCCATCTTGGTTGATGGTGAATCTTAAGTTCTCTTAAATAATCCAATTCTGGTATGTAGATTTAGTGGGATTTCAGCTTAAAAATATGAATCTAAGGTATTTAATTATATGTTTTAAATTAGGATCACAGGGCTATACTGCTACTAAAACAGGCTGCTTTCTCTTAAAAATGTCAAATTCTTGCACTAATTTATGCATAGTTTGTTCTTTTAAAATGGCAATAATGGGGACGCCTGGGTGGCTCAGTGGTGAAGTGTCTGCCTTTGGTTCAGGTCATGATCCTGGGGTGCTGGGATTGAGCCTGCCTGTTCCTCTGCCTATGTCTCTGCCCCTCTCTGTGTCTCTCTCATGAATAAGTAAGTTCATAAATAAATTAAAATATAAAAATATTAAAAAAATAAAAAAGGAAGGAAATTTAGGCATTTCTAACTACTTGAATGAAGCCCGGAGGACATTACACTAAATGAAATAAGACACAGAAGGACAAATTCTGCATGATCTACCTATATATAGAATCTAAAATAGGCAAACACATAGAAGTAGAGAGTAGAATGGTGGTTTCTAGAGGCTGTGGAAAAAGAAAGGGTGAGGTGTTGTTCAACAAAGTTTCAGTTATGCAAGATGGTTAAGTACTAGAGATCTAATGTATAGTTATAGGAATATAGATAGCGATACTGTATTATGTACTTGAAATTTGCTAAGAGGGTAGATTTAAGTATCTTTATCACTTTAAAAAAAGAAAGAAGAAAAAATAAATAACAAAAGAAAAAGTAACTGAGGCGTGGCATATGTTAATTTGATTGGTTGTGATTATCTCAGTGTGTAAATATCAAATGTCATGTACACCTGAAATATATATAATTTTTATTTCGCAATTGTCCTTCAGTACAGAAAAAAGATACACAGAAAAATGGATCATGGTGGATTTTTTTTTTTTTTTAATTTTTATTCATTTATGATAGTCATAGAGAGAGAGAGGCAGAGACACAGGCAGAGGGAGAAGCAGGCCCCATGCACCGGGGGCCCAATGTGGGACTCGATCCCGGGTCACCAGGATCACGCCCTGGGCCAAAGGCAGGCGCCAAACCGCTGCACCACCCAGGCATCCCAGATCCTGGTGGATTTTAAATTGCTATGGCATTTTGATGTCATTAGATACATTTGAAAGAGCGATCCAGGAGTTTTAGGAAATTACATCTTTTACAACCATTTAAATGAGGAAAATAATTTGAAGGTCAATTTTAAAAATGTGTGTGTAGATTTTAAAATTGTCTTAATGGATGCTAGAACAAAACTATTTGAAGAGTATTGTTGCAGACCTCTGGACTTCCCATTTTTGCTCTAGAGACCTGGAACTACTGGTTTCCTCTGTGGGGCAGATATTAAGTTTCCTAATCTCACAGGAAATCCACATTTCAGGCACTGCCTTTGTCTCCAAAGGATCTTGCAGTGGGGGGGGGGGGGGGGAGGGGGGCTGCAGCACTCATCTGAGAGGAGGCTTCCTCATTGCTTTCCAGAACATTCCATCACAGGTTTCTTCATGCTAATCTCTACCTGTGACTTCTACTTTATTTCACTGTCAGAAATCCAACTCTAATGCCCGAACATTTTAACGATATAAATATAGTCCACCATGCAGTAAACTTAGTGAGAGCAGGGTCACATCTGCCTAGGCTCATTGCTGTGTCCTTAGCACAGTGTCTGGAACACTTTTTGCGGCCACACAAAAAGTTATTATATTGAATTAAGAGAAGCAGCTGATTTTGTAGGGGAATTTTTAAAAGTTTATTTATTTAAGGGCAGCCCCGGTGGCTCAGTGGTTTAGCACTGCCTTCAGCCCAGAGCATGGTCCTGGGAACCCGGGATCCAGTCCCACGTCGGGCTCCCTGCATGGAGCCTGCTTCTCCCTCTGCCTGTGTGTGTGTGTGTCTCTCTCTCTCATGAATAAATAGATAAAATCTTTCTTTAAAAAAGTTTAAGTAATCTCTACTACATCTAACGTGGGGTTCAAACTCAGGATCCCCAAATCAAGACTTGCATGTTCTGTTGACTGAACCAGCCAGGAGCCCTCTGGAAGTTATTTTTGGCTGTGCATTGTAGATATGGGCTGATAATTCAGGTAAAACTCAAGAGTAAGTCTAATTCATTGTTGGCAGGGTAGTCTTTATCTGATTTGAAGGCATTTAAATAAATCACTTTTCTCACATCTGCCCTTAAATAATTCTTTCTAAAGTGGAGACAAGAGATGCGAGGTTTGGTTCCAGTTCTTTAGCTACGGTATTTCGACAGGTTACTTATCCTCTTTTTTCATCAGTTAAAACAGAGATAAACTCTGTAGCTTGTGGTGAGGAGATAAAGGCTGGAAAAGTGCCCAGAACAAATGCTGCATTCAGGAAATGGTAGCTTGGAGGTGAGATTCGGTAGCTGTTCCTCCCAATGTTTAACTCCATAGGGCAGTGTTCCAGCAGAGATACAGGCCTCTAGGGTTGGGTGGAGTAGAATAAGTCTTCTCTGTTCACACACTTCCACATTCCTGCCTCTCAGTTTGCTTTAATGTGACTGGGAGGGGGAGGGGTGTTGAAACTGGGGCAGTGAGGAACATCTGAAGGGGGGCCAAGTAAGAGACACTTGGGGGCCAACAAAGCATTGGGGGTTGAGGGTAGTTGTTATTCCCCTGTGAAAGAAGGCAGTGAAACTAGACTGGGTAGGAGGAGGGTCAGAGGAAAGCAGTGCTACAGAAACATAGGAAGTGGAAGAAAAGTTTAACTTTTCTTTCAGTCTTGGCCAAAATATAAAAGTTATCATCCTAACCATTTTTTAAGAAGATTTTATTTATTTATTCATGAAAGACACACAGAGAGAGGCAGAGACACAGGCAGGGGGAGAAGCAGGCTCCATGCAGGGAGCCTGACGTGGGACTCGATCCCGGGACTCCAGGATCACGCCCTGGGCCAAAGGCAGGTGCCAAACCACTGAGCCACCCAGAGATTCCCACCCTAACCATTTTTTAAAAAAGATTTTATTAGAGAAAGAGAAAGAGAAAACGACCAGGGGAAGGGTTAGAGGCAGAGGGAGAAGCCGGCTCCGCTGAGCAGGGAGCCTGACACGGGCTCAATCCTAGGATCCCGGGATCATGACCCGAGCCGAAGGCAGATAGATGCTTGACTGTCTGAGCCATCCAGATGCCCGATCTTAAGCATTTTTTTTTATAAAGATTTTATTTATTTATTCATGAGAGATACAGAGAGAGAAGCAGAGACACAGGCAGAGGGAGAAGCAGGCTCCATGCAGGGAGCCCGACGTGGGACTCGATCCTGGGTCTCCAGGATCACACCCTGGGCCGAAGGTGGCGCTAAACCGCTGAGGTACCTGGGCTGCCCAAGCATTTTTAAATGTACATTTTTATATCTCAATTGTCCTTCAGTACAGAAAAAAAGATACACAGAAAAATGGATCACGGTGGATTTTATTTTATTTATTTATTTAAATTTTTATTCATTTATGATAGTCACAGAGAGAGAGAGAGAGGCAGAGACACAGGCAGAGGGAGAAGCAGGCTCCATGCACCGGGAGCCCGACGTGGGACTCGATCCCGGGTCTCCAGGATCGCTCCTACAGCTTTTCCATCTTGCAAAATGGAAACTATATGGAGCGTAATCTCCTTTTTCCCCTCCTGTCCTCAGCCCCTGGCAACCACCCCTGCACGTTCTGCGTCTTAAGAGTTTGACTGCTTTAGATACGTCTCATAAGCAAAATCACTGAGCGTTGGTCTTCCTGCGACTGGCTCATTTCACTTGGCATAATGTCCTTAAGGGTTCACCTGTGTCTTGGCAGACGACAGCGCTTTTCTTCTTCAAGGTTGGATGGCTCTCCCACGGTTTGGCTTACCACATTTTCTTTATCCAACCATCGACTGATGGACATCTAGGCTGGTCCCATCGCTTGCCTGCTACCATTCATGTTGCAATGAGCATTTGTGTATGAACACCTCTTCTAGATTCAACCTTCTTGTACAGGTAATGGCAGCCCTGGCTCACAGGGTAAAGCGACTGCCTAGTTTCTCCACGGCGGGCGGCGATATTGCCATTTCGGACGGATATTTGTGTGTGTGTGTGTGTGAGGAGCTGGTGGGGGACCTGTCCTATGCAGCACAGGGTAGTTAGCAGCACGGCTAAGCCTCCACCCAGCAGATGCCAGGTGGCACCACGACACCTTCTCCAAAGAAAGAAAGCATCTTCATACATGGCCCAACGGGGGTGAGGCAAAGGTGCTGGGGTTGAGAACACTGTGGCGGCGCAGTACTGGGGCCCAGGAGGGGTGGGACCCGGGCTGCTGGCACCCGAGGGAGGACAGAGGGCTCTGCAGAAACAAAGCCCGCCGCGACTTACAGAGCACTTTCCTTTTCTTTCTCAAACATGGCAGCGGGCAGACGGACGTCGCTCAGTGTGGAGGAGGAGAACGCAAAGCCGGAGGCTCCAGCGATAAGTGCGGGTCTGAAGTCCGGTCCCAGACACTGGCCCGCAGACCGCCGCACCACGAGCATCCTCCTCCCAGGCTCCGCGGGTCCTCGCAGTGCACGCTGGGCCTCGCAGTGCACGCTGGGGCTCGCAGTGCACGCTGGGGCTTGCAGTTCCCGAGCGAGAGGCCGTGCGCGCGCCTTCCCCGCCGAGCGCCACTTCCGCCGCCCGCCGGCCGCCCGTCCCGGAAGCTGAGCTCGCTGGAGGTTCAGCCCTCGCTTCCTCTCCCCGCCTCCCGGTCGCGCAGACCGCCCGCCGGGCCGGCGCCCTCTCCCGCCTGATTGGCCGAGCGTCTCGCAGCGGCCGGGCCAACTTGCCGGGGATTGGGCGAGTGCTCAGTTTTGAAAATCGGAGGCTTCGCCGCGCTGCTCCGCGGACGCCGTGAGCCCCGGAGCCCCGGAGCCGAGCATCCGGGCCTGCCGGGGGGCTCTGCTGGGGAGGCCGCGGGGCCTGGGTCGGAGCAGCGCTCAGGAGACGCGGCGCAGTCGAGTGAGTGCGCGGGGCGGCCCGCGGGGCTAGCGGGGGGCTGGCGAGTCTCTACCTCCGCGCCAACCCCCGACCGGGGCGTGACCCCCTCCCCCCCCACCCCCACCCCCACCCCCACCCCCACCCCGCCTGGCCCTGCGGCCTGAGATGACCCTTTATCCTCCACCCGGGGCACCAGATCCCGGAAGAGTAATCATCTCCCTCCCCCTCGGGGCCTGGCACCCTGTTTTGTGCCGGGAGGCCCTTCCCTTCGCTGACCTCCGGGATGACGCCAGGTGGCATTTCTGAAGTTACCCCCTCGCTCAGCAGGGCCCCCGCCAGCTGAGCAGCGCTCCAGACTGGCCGTTGTCGGAGGCCAGTGCCGTCCCTCGCTTTGTCCCTCCGCCAGGACGTCCGCTGTCAGCGGTTCGGTTTCATCCCGCCGCCGCGGCCTCCGCTGGGGGGTCCCCCCTCCCCTCCCCCACCTCCCTTCCCCCTCCCCCTCCCCCCGAGCAACCCTGGGCTCCCGCCTTCCAGAGACTTAAACCGAACGGGCGGTGTAGCTTGTTTAAATCCAGGCCGCGCTCCTGACTTACTACTGGGTGACTCGGGCTTCTCTTTGCCTCCGTTTTCTCACTCGCACACGGGGGGGCGGGGGGGGGCGGTATCCGTGAGGTCGTGTCGTGATAATTAAATGGGAGGATGCTCCACCTGAGCATCGAGGCCGGACTCTAAATGGGAGCAGTTATTTATGATCGCGACTGTCCTCCCCTGGGGTGTGTTAGAGGGTTAAGTGCCCCACTTCCTGCACCTCAAAAAACAGGCATCGCTAAGGAGGCGGGTGGGGCCTCTGATCTAGGCGAGGCGTGAGGCAGGTGTTGGGACAGGAAGGTGAGGTCCCTTCTCCCTTCTGGGATGTCGGATTCTCTGGGTTTGTGCGCGCAGGTTCTTACACCGGCAGAAGAGATTTTTTTTTTTTTTTTTTTTTTTTTTTTTTTTGCTGTTCTTTCCAGGATCCTCCTCCTTGGCACACTGATCCTTTCTTTCTCAGGTCACCTCTGACCTGACTTCCAGTGACCCTTTCTAACTAGCCAAGCTGAGGTCTTTAAAAGACAAAAACAAAAGGACTTTCCCATGGAAGAAGCCAAAACAGTCTTTTTGCGCTTTGTGAAAGAAGCTCTCAACAACTTTGCTATTTTGAACAGATACTAAAGAGGTAAAAAAAAAAAAAGATAGAAAGGTGTTGCTTGCTGTAGCTCTTCATAAACCTTAAGTTTTGGTTTGGCTTCCTTAAACGGTTTTCTCTTTCTTGGCCTGGAACTGGGGGTCTCAACATTTTGCCAGGGACGAGTTTGGGGACAGAGAGTCCTGGGGGGAGGAATGGCAGCAGAGAGGCCATGCCCAAGAGTTGCTGGCTTCAGAGCTGTCTCTACACAAAGCTTCTGCCATCCTGCCCGACTGGCCCTGCCCTGATGAGTGCCACCTCTGGCATCTAGGAGCAGGGGCCTAACCTGGGTATGGCATGCCCTAACCTGTGTAGAATGGTGTCCCTGTGTGCGTGTATGTGCCTGGGGGAGAAGTACCTGTGGGATGTTTATTTCTAGGTGTAGGGTGGACAGGTGAATTAATGTATTCAACAAGTATTCCTTTTATGCCAGGCGCTGTGCCAGGTTCCAGGCTTTCATCTACAAGACAGACAAGGGCTTGCCCTCAGGGAGCAAATGTTTAGTGGGCAGAGACAGGTAGTAAGTAAACAGATAATACAGTTACCCAAGTGCCGTGCAGAGAATTGAAATTGTCGGATGGGATCATGGTTGTGGTCAGGCCCTCCCTGAGTTGCTGAGATCCACGTACAAACAGGAGATAGAAGTTTCCAGATAGAGAGAGATCTTGTTTGAGGAACAAAGGCTAGTGTACCCTGGAAATCAGGCTTCAGGAAGTCTTGTGAAGCTGCAACAGGACCTGGTGTTAAGCTCTCTAAGTTGTCGAGGGATCAGTGACTGAGACCCTCCATCCAGAAGTTTCCTTTTTTTTTTTTTTTTTTTAAGATTTACTTATTTATTTTAGAGAGAATAGAGAGAGCAAGAGTACAGGGACAGGGTGGAAGGGCAGAGGGAGAGGGAGAGAGAAACTCAAGCAGACTCCCAGTTGAGCGTGGAGCCAGACACAGGGCTTGATCCCATGACCCTGAGATAACGACCCCAGCTGAAACCAAGAGTTGACCACTTAACTGACTGCGCCCCCCAGGCACGCCAACCAGGAGCTTCCATCTTAGGTGGGGGTATAGATCAGGGTGGTGGGTCACTGCTGAGGCATGAGACATGTAGCCTTATGATGGCTGATGTCCATCACTCATTCATAGCCCAGTAGGGATATTTACTGAGCCCCTGCTGTGACTGTAATGAAGAGTCCAGCCTGGGGCTTTGATCAGGATCTTATAACTGAGCCTTAAGGAGGATACCTGAATTGCTGGATTTTTTTAGAAATTAAGAGAACACTGGTTTTGTATTTTCTTAAAAATAAGAGACACTGCTTATCTACTGCCCTCATGCTCTCATCCATTTCTAGGGCATTTCAGTTTAAGGGAGCGGGTGGTGGAGGGCTCTTTGAAGAGGAGCATGTCTCTGAATCCCTGCCTTCTTACCAACTCCTTTGGAATGCAGAACCCTCTGTTCACCAGCCTCTTGAAGAAACAGTTGAACCTGATGTTCTTTGGCCTGATGCCAGGGGTCAACTCATGTGTAGCCAGGGTGTCTAGCCCTTGCTCACCCACAGGTAGTAAGAGGAGAACCTACAGGCCTATGTTTGGGCAGGTAGAGAGGGGTCCACTGGCTGCGGTTTCTCCCTGACCCAGGAAAGCGGTTGGCTATGTCTTGTCATTTTAAGCACCCCCCCCACCCCAGGCCATTTGTAAGGACTGTTGCTACTAGAATTGGCTGGGAAGGGTGGACTTAAAGGGACAGTGTGCTGTGGGTGGGTGGATCGGTTTAGGAAGGCATTTGAAGAGCAAGAAGGGTGGGCCCTTCTTTTTGCAAAAATGAGGCTCGTAGATTGGCATTTGGAATTCTACACCTGCGGGAGTGGCTGTAAGCAGGAAGGGGCTCCAATCCAGGTACTAGGTGGTTGGGATTTGGAATGGGTCCTGCGCCCTGCCAGGCTCTTCCCCTTGAAGATGGGGTTCCAGCCCCAGCCCTGAGCCCTTGCACCTCTTATCTGCTTTCACGAGATAGAGCCACCATGGGGTCGACAGCCCCAGGGCCCATTCACCTGCTGGAGCTGTGTGACCAGAAGCTCATGGAGTTTATCTGCAATGTGGATAATAAGGACTTAGTGTGGCTCGAAGAGATTGAGGAGGAAGCCGAGCGCATGTTCACCAGGTAAAGGCAGGGGTGTGTTGGTGGGAGGTACCTTGGGGGCACAGGAGCCTACATCCTCACTTGACCCATGTGATAGGCTGCCAAGGGTCCCTCCAGAGTGCCCAGGGTGCAGGGAGCTACCCTAATAGAACGGAAGAGGAGGAGGAGCTGCTGGGTTGGCCCTCAGAGGATGGGGCTGCAGAGAGTTGCCTGGTAGCCTTGCACCCCATGTGTCTCCAGGAGGAAGCCCCAGATACCTGGCAGGGGACTTGCACATGGCCTATAAGAAGTTGGTGCTGGTCATCCCAGCTTGACTTGTCACTGCCAGGAAATGGGTGGGGCCAGTCTGGGTTGGGTTCTGGGGCAGCTTCAACTATCATTATGCTTATACCAAACAGAGAATTCAGCAAGGAGCCTGAGCTGATGCCCAAAACACCTTCTCAGAAAAACCGACAGAAGAAGAGGCGGATTTCTTATGTTCAGGATGAAAACAGAAACCCCATCCGGAAAAGGTGGGAAGGAGGGTCAGCTGGGTAGGTGGGGCCTGGTGGCTTGCTGCCTGCCAGGAGACTTTGATTTGCAGGTGTTAACTGGGAGCAGTGGCTGGCAGGAATAGTGGTGGATACCACGTGGGCCATGCTGAGGGGTCAGATGTCCCAGGGAAACAAAGCATGACCTTAGACCAGGGACTCCAGGGTGTGTGTGTGTGTGTGTGTGTGTGTGTGTGTGTGTGCGTGTGTGTGTGTGTGAGAGAGAGAGAGAGAGAGAGAGAGAGAGAATGTGTATGTTCTGGGCCTTGGGGGATGGGAAGAATTTCCAGAGGTGGGAGAAGAAAGAGAATCCAACCTTCTGCTTGAGTGAAAGCAGCCAGAGGTGTGGGTTAGGGGTTCCTCCTGTTGCTGCACTTGATAATGCTCATGGAAATGACTGTTGGCTGCAGAGTGCTGGGGGAAAGAGGCTGGCTCTTGGGGTCATGTGGTCCAGAGCACACACCCTAGCTCTGCCCTTCAAGGCTAAGTGTCCTTGGGTTAATTTTCTACCTTTGAGCTTCAGTTTGCTCATCTCTAAGGTGAGGATGGTCCCTACCTCTCAGGCCCATTTTGTGGATTAAGTGACAAAAAGAGTAGAGCCTCCAGCAAGATGTGTGGTGCTGTGTGACCTCAGTCAGTGGGAAATTTGTATAATCTTCCCAGCAGTTCTGTGAAGTCTGGCATTATGTGAGGTCTGGCATTATCCCAATTTGTAGGTAGTCAGGCTGAGGCTCAGAAAGGAACAGACAAGGGTCTGGGGATTGTCAGAGCCAGGACTAGAGCTTTGGTTTTCTAGCTCCAAGCCCTCTGATTCATAACCCATGTAAGCTAGTGGCTTGTGGGGAGATTGGTGCCCCCTGCTCCACTTTCAGGGTGTCCCTTGCCCCATTGAATTGTCTTAGTTTCTGCTCTGCTGCCTCCTTCAGGCTGTCCCGCAGGCTGTCCCGGAGCAGCCAGCTGAGCTCCCGGCACCTCCGCAGCAAGGGCAAGGTGGAGAAGCTGGCCACAGTGGTGGGAGAGAACGGCTCTGTCCTGCGGCGGGTGACTCGTGCTGCAGCTGCAGCGGCGGCAGCAGCTACTGCCGTGTTAGCTACCCCTTCGCCCAGCCCTGAGTCTTCCCCTGCGCTGACCAAGAAGCCTAAAAACAGCCTGGCCCAGGGCCAGCTGGTGCCCGTGGTAGAGATCGGCGTCCCAGAGCGCAAGAGTGCCGAGCAGCACCTTGGCCAGCTCAAGTCTGTCCAGACTCCTCTGGCTCCATCCCCTCCGGCCACCACTCCCGCCTCCCACAGCATCTTGCTGTCAGAGGAGGATTCAACACCCAAGAAGCCAGAGGCTGGGAGACCAGAAACCATCACTGTGAGTTCCCTGATGGCTACACCCCAGGACCCCAAGGGTCGAGGGGTTGGAACAAGCCGGTCTGCCTCCAAGCTCAGGATGGTGCAGGCCTCCCCAGGCCCGCAGGACTTGCCGGGCTCTCTGGCCTCCCCATGGCCAGGGCGGGTGCTGACTTCCATCCTGCCGGATAACTGCTCCACGCCCACGGGCACCCATGTGGACCAGCAGTCAGTGTGGCACAGCCTGATTGCCCCGTCCTCCCCTGGCTGCCAGGTCTCCCTGGCCCAGGAGTGTTCCCTGGTGGCCAAACAGGAGAAACCTGTCCGCAGGTCAAGCAGGAGGATTGGCAAGAAGGCCACTGAAGAGCCAGCTGCCTCTGCCCGCATCATCTGTGAGTCGAGGGGGTGGGGCTCAGCGGGAGGTGGATGGTCCTTGGTGCCTGGCTCAGCCAGAGGTGCTCTGGGGAACTATCTGGCAGGGAGCTGTCCCTAGAACTTTCTAAAGTGTTCCATGTCTGTGCTGTTCCCTACATAGCCACTGCTCACCAGATGTGGCTGTTGAGCTGTCAGAAAGTGGCTAGTATGATTGAGGAACTGAATTTCTAGTTCTATTACATTTTACTTCATTTAGATTTAAACTGATGGCTACCATGTATATGGGACAGCGCAAATCTAATACAACCTTCTGACTTTACAAATGAGGAAACCGAGGTCCAGGGAGGTTGGCCACAGTGTTCCTGTGGTTAATGGCCATGTTGAGGCTCAAACTTAGGCCTTTTACCCAAGGCCGCTTTCTTCCCATAGAGGCTCACTTAGATTGACCACATTTGTAGGCCGCCTCCTGTTAGCCAAACTGCTGCTCTGGAGATACTGTGGATTCTCATCACAGCAGGCTCATTCTGGCCAGACAGAGAACTGGATTTAGTGCTAGCTCAGCCGTTTACCTGTCCTGCAACCTTGAGCTGGTTACAGAAGTTTCTTTGTGGGCCTCAGCTGTTAATGTTAGCCTCTTTTTTTTTTTTTAAGATTTATTTATTTATTTGAGAGAGGCAGAGAGAGCACAAGCAGGGGGAAGAGCAGAGGGAGAGGGAGTCTTTTTTTTTTTTTTTTTTTTTTAAGATGTTATTTTTTCATGATAGACATAGAGAGAGAGAGAGAGGGGCAGAGACACAGGCAGAGGGAGAAGCAGGCTCCATGCCAGGAGCCCGACACAGGACTCGATCCCGGGACTCCAGGATCACGTCCTGGGCCTAAGGCAGGTGCTGAACCGCTGAACCACCCAGGGATCCCTGGGAGAGGGAGTCTTAAGCAGACTGCACTGAGTGTGGAGCCTGATGTGGGGCTCGATCCGACAATCTTGAGGTCATGATCCGAGCCGAAAGCAAGAGCCAGATGCTTAACCTTAACCTGCTGAGCCACCCAGGTGCCCCTAACATTAGCCATTTCTATCATCATCTGGTCCCAGCTCAGGGGGCTGTTGTTCTGGTGGGAGCAGATATTATGAGCCACAGAGGAGGATAGGCAGCTGTAAGAGTCCGGGCTGGCTGCATGGAGGAGGTGGGGTCTGAGCTGAGAGGGTTTTGAAGGATGCCTATGCTGTTGGCAGGTGGGGAAAAATGTGGGGAAGGGATCCCTGGCAGAGGAAACAGCCTGTACAAAGATCCCCAGGAATAATATGGCAAGTGATAGGCTATCTTGGGCTCATGTGCTACACAGGGGGCTTGGGCTTGACCCCACTGGCCCAGAGGATGGAGCCCCTTGTTGGTTGTTGAAAGGTCCCTGGCACTGTATGTGTGAAAAATGGCCAGAAGGAAGGGAGCAAAGGAGGCAGGGAGACCGGGGAAGAGGCCGCCACCAGGGTCCACCCAGAGGAAGGCAAGGCTGATGGAGCAGAAGGGCCAGGTTTTAAGTGAATGTGAATTAAAATTGGGGTCATTTGGTCTGCCTGGCACTTCCAGATGTAGGAAACACTAGGTTCTTGTTTGGCCCTTGCAGCCCCATTCTTAGTCTGTTAGAATCCCCTCACTTTACAGAGGAGGAACCTGAAGCTTATGGTGGCCATCTATAAAATTGGGAAACGGGCTTGAGCTCCACATTTTAGCCTTTCCGGGATGGTGAGCTGGTTGCTAAGGAGGCTTTGTGGAGAGCCCTGGAGTGTAGTTTAGGTCAGGAGGTAAGGGCACCTCACCTGCTAGGTCTCTGCCCTATCAGAGGTAAGGCTTGCTCCAGGGCCTGGAGCCTTAGGACGTGCAGTCCAGGTGTTTGACGTCCGTTTTTGGATCCTCAGAATGGCTGAGATATTTGACTTGCCATGGTGGTTACCTCAGGCCCAAGTCTGATCCTTGGAAGGGGTCTAGTAGAGCAAGTGAGCCTGGAGCTCCAGAGGGAAGGTGGGGTAGAGACTCTAGACCAGTCTGCTCACTCTAAGCCCATGGCTCATCCACCTTGAGGTGGAGGGAAGAGGGAAAGGAGGGAGACTATAAAAGGTGGTAGTTAAGCTCGGGAGTCACACGGGGCCTCGGTGACCTTGAGCACACCCTTCCCAGGACCTCGGTTTTCCTTTTACTTTTTAAAGATTTTATTTATTCATGAAACGTACATACAGAGAGAGAGGCAGAGACGCAGGCACAGGGAGAAGCAGGCCCCATGCAGGGAGCCTGATGTGAGACTCGATCCCGGGTCTCCAGGATCATGCCCTGGGCCGAAGGCAGGCACTAAACCACTGAGCCACCCAGGGATCCCTGGACCTCGGTTTTCTTATCTGTTAAATGGTGATAACACCTGCCTTGAATGTGGGTAGAGACTCCATTTTAGTGCTCGGTATGGTACCAGCTCAGTCTTTTTTTTTTTTTTTTTTTTTTAAGATTTTATTTATTTATTCATGAGAGACACAGAGAAAGAGAGAGAGAGAGAGGCAGAGACACAGGCACGGGGAGAAGCAGGCTCCATGCAGGGAGCCTGACGTGGGACTTCATCCTGGGACTCCAGGATCACGACCTGAGCCTAAAGCAGATGCTCAACCGCTGAGCCACCCAGGCGTCCCAATGTTAGATTTTTTTTAATGAATAAAATAATTAACTCTTTTCCACAACAAAACTGTAATGAGGAGACTGGTACTCTTCTACATCCTGCAGCTCTTTGGAATGTGTGGCTTAAAAGAAGGCAGCTGGATTCTATACTCACATCTGTTGCCTAGTGTTGTTTGGGTTAAAACGTATGAAGAAAAGTTGGCCTCATGCAGATCCATAGTTGGAAAAGAGAGGAGTACTTTAAAAGTCTTTTCAGATAATTTGTTCATATTCAACAAGTGGCGGCTTCTTAGAGGCTCCTTGCAGTGTGGAATCAGAAGCTATCATTGATTCCACTTTGGTCTGTCTCACCTAGCATTGCTTTTGCACTTTCAGGCTAAATCCCAGCACAGTGAAAAAGCAAATTTATGTTTTTGTGTTATGATGAAAACAGCTAGGACTTCACAGATCCCCCCCCGAAAGGGTCTCAGGCACTTGACTTCCAGGAGTTAGAGAATATGCTTTGGGAGCCTCTGGCCTAGACATCCTTCTGCTCCCTGCCAACCCTACCTCTTGGTTTGTGCCTGTCTTTTCCTTCATATCTCAGCATCTAGACCAGCTCAGGTCCCCACTATGGTCTTTCAGAATCCTCACCTCTTTTCTGTCTTCACACATAGCATATGTCTTTCACCATTTCATCATTATTTGATGGTTACGTAGACCAGATAGTGGCTCTGGCTGTTTTGCTCACCATTGGGTCCCTGGGGCTTGGCTCAGGGCCTGATCCATATTAGGCCCTCAAAGAGTAATTGTTGAATGAATAAGCTTCTTTGTGTTGGGCCCCATGCTGGATGTTGGGGGCCTGGAGTCAGACATTGTCCCTCTTCTCAAGATCTTTCTAGCCCGGTGAAGGAGTCAAGAGGTGCCCTCAGATGGGAAGCTTGCCAGCTAGGGAGTAGTAGGAGACATAAAGCCAACAGCTCTACTGAGGATGCTAGGAGTAGAGAGAATGTGCTCAGGGCCTCTCACCCGGTGAAGGGAGTGGTGTCTAAGGTGGAGGGGGCCTGAGTCTAGTGAAGGGAGGTCTCTGAGGTGGAGAGGTCTGGCTGCAGATGAAGAGTGGCCAAGCCCCAACCAACACCTGGCTCTCTGGATCTTTTGCAGTGGCACTTTCTGAGGCATCATTTGTTCATTTGTTTTCCCCTCAGGTCACAGTTACCTGGAGAGGCTCTTGAATGTTGAGGTGCCCCAAAAAGTTGGGTGAGTTCAGTTCTAGGGCCTGGGAACCTTTCTAGGGCAGGGCACGTGGATACCTTTGCAGGGAAACCTCAGGGGTACAAACGTTTCCTGTGCCCAAGCCTGCCTTCCTTGTGGGGACTGCCTACTGCTGCAGCCCCACCCCATTCTAACCCTGCAGCAGATAATACAGGTGTCAGCCCGGGCCTTTACCCTGGGGTGTGGACTCCATGAGTTGTCAAATGCAAAGGCCTGGGAATGAGGTAGTGCAGGTGTGAGGAGCTACATTCCTATCGCGATGGGGGAAGGTGGGGATGGTGTGGGGGCTGAGAGGGCTCCCTGCTCCAGGATTACACCCCAGCACTGCTTTTCCTTGAGGCCCCACCTTGCCATCACTAAAACTAGGACCCTCCTGCCCCTGCTTTGGGCTGGGGAAATAGGGTGACTGGGCAGACCTCCTGGCTTTGCTGGCCCTATGGTGAATCGAGGGCAGGCCTCACAAGAAACAAGGGATGGTGGCGGCTCAGCGGGGCACAGTGGTTTGGGGTGGAGCTAGGGAAGAGCTGACCTCCTGAATCAGGCCCTGATGGGGTGAGTGCAACCAAATCCAGAAGCCAACTGCCCTTGCCTGCCTAGGTGGCAGGCATCCAGGGAGCCCCCGGCTCTGGCTGCTGTCCTGGCCTGCCTGGCACTGTGGGTTTGTGACCCAGGCCAGGGCATCTGATGGTTTAGGGAGGGATCCTGTGAGGACTCAGGCTAGGTGGGTGGGTCCCACATGCCTCTTGCTCTACTTTCAGCCGTGAGCAGAAGCCCAGCGAGGAGGCTGAGCCAGTAGAGGCAGCTGAGCCAGAGGTAAGGCAAGCAAGCCAAGGAGCAGAGGGCTCATGGGCCTGTGAGTCTCAGGTGAGACCCCAGAGTCTTGGTTCCTCCCCTAGGTCTCCAAGGATGACAGGAGTACCTTGTGCTCCCGTAGTGCCACCAAGATCGCCATTAGCACACCTGGCTCGAGGCCTTTGGCTGGTGGCCAGGAAACACCCTCTGAAGGGCAGCAAGGTGAGTCTTTCTGACCTGCCGTGTGCAGAAACCAGGGCCGAAGTGGCGCTGGTGTCCTTGGCCTGACTTTTTATCTGGGGAGAGGGAGGCCCATATTCTGGGCTATTGGCCAAAGGTAAATGGGACCCCAGCGTGTGTAGATCTCCTTTGGGTCTGCAGGTTTCATTTCCCACCTTTTGGCTGCAGCTGCTGCTGAGTGCCATGGGAGTGGCCATGGGTGGTTGGTGTATGAAGCTGGGAAAGGGTTGGGGGCCTCAGGTGAGGCACTGACTGTGAATATGCCAGGCTAAGAGACTTGGGCGCCTCTCCCGGGGGTAGCAGGAGGAACTCTGTGCTGGGGTGTGAACACCTGGCCTTGTTGTGTCTCTGTTGCTGGCCTACTTCTCACCTTTGTGGGTGCCCTGTGTGAAGAGGACAAAGGTCTGTGAGAGTTTGCAGTTTCCATGGGCTTCTGTTCCTGAAAGCTACCTCTTGCCCACCCCTCGCAACCCTCCCCCCAGATCTCACTGTTCGAGGTAGACAGACACAATTGGGGCCACCTCAATAGGATTGTCCTGCCATTCTTGTCTCAGGGGCCCAGCATGGAGAGTGAGGGGTCCGTGGGCTGGGCATAGCAGGCTGGGCTCCAGATGTCCACACATTTCTCAAGGCCAGTTGGTGCTGAGGCTGATGACTTCTGCCACTGGTCACCCTGGGGTCTGCCAGGAAGAGAGCCTTTCCCCTGCCATGGCTTCTGCTGGGCAGGCTTCTTCCCCTGACCCCTCCAAGCTGTCCCTGCAGCCTCACAAAATTGCTCTCTTCACAGAACCCAAGACTGACCAAGGAGATAGCCCCAAGGAGCCACCCCAGAGTGTCAGGTTTGCATCTGGGCAGTGGTGTGCAGGCCACTATTCTGAGGGTCCCAAAGCGGCATGAACTTTGACTCCCTACTCGGGGAGGGTGGGCATGTGGTCGGGGGCCTGTTTCCTCCTTACAGGGGTGGGGCTAGTACTCTGGTTTAATGAAGGAGCTGGCTCCCTGCTGTGAGACAAACCTGGGCGGGAGTGGGTAACCAGATCCTAGGCCCTGAGCTCTTCATCTTCCTGGCTGTGTGACCTAGGACAGGTCACTTTCCTTCCTCTTGGCAGCAGAGGACTAGTCAGGGAGACCCCACCCACCTCAGCAGTGCTTTTTAGTCTGGAGCTCCATGAGCCAGGCCCAGTTTTGTTCATAGGGTGACCTTTTATGGGGTATGGCTGGGGCTCTGGGGAAGGTGCTAGGGTCAGCCCTATGATATGGCTTCCGTTGTGCTATGGCAGGAGGAAGCGCAGCTACAAGCAGGCAGTGAGTGAGCTGGACGACGAGCAGCAGCTGGAGGATGAGGAGCTGCAAGCCCCCAGGAGCAAGACGCCTTCCCCACCCTGTCCAGCCAGCAAAGTGAGTGGGCATCTGCCCTCCCTGCTTGACATCCACCCCTCCCCCTCCTCCACCATGAGTCCTTACCCTGGTCCTCACCTTATCCAGGTGGTACGGCCCCTCCGGACCTTCCTGCACACTGTGCAGAGGAACCAGATGCTCATGACCCCAACCTCGGCCCCCCGTGGCAGTGTCATGAAATCCTTCATCAAGCGCAACACTCCCCTGCGTGTGGACCCTAAGGTGAGGGAGCCCATACCCCTGGACCCCTGGCCAAGCTTTGCTAGAGTGGGGTAGTATGGCTGAAGGCTCCAGTCTGTCTCCTCGGCTGCTGGGAGTAGCATGGATCTGGGCACCTGTGGCCTGGCACCAGTCAAGGGCTAGCTCCATCCTCTACGGCCATGGGCTGCCTCAGTATTTAGCACTGTTCTGGCTTCCTGGGCTCTGCACTACAGCTCAGAGCCTTAGCCGGCTCTGTGTGACTCCCTGGTTTTGGCCCCGAGCTGGGAAGTAGTAGAAATGGCATAGCTGGTCATTGCCATGACCACCATGACCATCTGTCCCCATATTCCCTACACCTCTCTGGTGGCTTGAGTTGTTAAGGTGAGGGACATACACTGGGGATGAGGTGAGACAGGTGAGGATGGGTACTGGTGAGACAGGAGGAAGCCAGAGGGTGGGGCTGCTGCTGATGAGAGGGTGCAGGCCCCAAGTGATGAGAAGGTGCAGGCCCCAAGTGATGCTGGCATAGCCAAGAAGATGGCCTGCTTTCAAGGAGTCCCCCAGCCTGGCATTAACTCCTGGCTTTTTCTTGTCTCCTCTTGCCCACAGTGCAGCTTTGTTGTAAGTAAAGCTTTTTCCTGTCCTGGTAACCTAGTTCCCCCTAAACCCATCAGTCTGTAGCAGCACTAACACAGGAGTGGGAGGTAGGGGAGGTGGAGTGGGAGGTAGAGTGGGAGGTGGAGTAGGAGGTGGAGCGGGAGGTGAAGAGGGAGCAGCAAAGGGGGCAGGGGAGCCTTGAGGCATTGGGTGACTGCCTGGAGACCCTTGGTGTCCTCCCTCCACAGGGCCTGTCCTCTCCGCCTTCGTCTCTGCTCCCAGGAAGACAAATGTTGATCTCAGGGCCTCCTTGAAGCCAGAGGAGGCAGAGGGGGTGCAGCCTGCAGGCTGATTACTGGGGCCATAGCTTGAATTTCCCCACGGCACCTCCCTCCCCACTCCCAGCACCGGACTCCCCCTCAGGGTCAGGCACTGAGAAGAGAACAGATAAGTTGCCTCTCGTCCTCAGAGCTGCTGAGATTTATTGGGTCACAGACCTGACTCCTGTCTCGAGGGGCAGAGCAGTGCAGGAAACCATGGCTGAAGGCTGGGTCTTATGGGGGAGTGCTGGAATTGTCCACAGCAGCCTCTGGAGAGAAGGCCACAGAAGCTGTTCTCTTCTCAGATACCTCGGAGCTGAGCCAGGCCACAGCCCTGAGGAAGGAGCCCCAGAGAGCTGGGATCTGCCCAGCCTGTAGTCTTGGCTTCCTGGAGTCTCCTAGGTTGCAAGGCCACATCCTTTGTACCCACTGGTGCTTCGAAGGGCCTTCTACTAGGACGGCTTCTGCCTCTTAGCTGAGGGCCTGGGGTTTGGCGGGTCCAGGGGCTTCTCAGCAGCTGGACAGGTAGGCCTCCGAGCTTGCTTCTCCTGCAAGGAGCCTGGTCCCCTTTGGTTGGACGAGGTGATGGCATGCCTTCCAGCATGCAGGCAAGTGGGCTGTGTGGCCTTACACAGTGACGTGTGCCAGGCTCCTGAGCTCACAGCAGCGAACTAGACTTGGACTTGCTCTTGCTACAGAGAACTTCCATGCCCCACACAGACTTGATTGGAACCTGGCAGGCCTTGTGGGGATGACCGAGAGGTCCCAGGAGCTGTCCTTTCCTGCTTTGGGGAGCCCAGGTCCCTCGCAGGGCATCTGGAGGTGGTAGGACAGTTCTCAGGAGACGTGGTCCTAAGTGGGTCACAGGGACCTCGGGGCCTTGGACTAGTTTCCTAACCTTTAGCTGAGTTTCCTTTGGCTACGGATTGAGATTGAAGTCATTTCATAGATGTGGGTGAACCAGAGTCCTGTGTTCCAAGCACCCAGCACAGGGCTTGGTGTGACACAGTTTTTAGTAAAAGGCAGAGAGACTGCTCAGCTGAGGCCCCTGGAGGCAGAAGGGGCTCAGCAAGCTTTTGGTTTTCTCACCTCTAGGGAGCAGAGACCACCCACCTACCTCGGAGGGTGGGGGCAGAGGATGTGCATGTGGGTTCTGACACAGACAACTCTTACTTTCTTCCATAAAATTCACAATGCCCAGGATAGTCTCCCTGACCTCTGCTGGGAAATTTTAACACTCAGCCTTCAGGAGTAAAACAGGTTTTGCTGAGCCCTATGGGAAGCAGGAGTCTGGTTGGCACTTAGGGCAGGAAGGGAGAGAGGGGGTGGTGGGTGCTCTGGGTGGCTCGTGACTTTCACCTCCAAGGAGCTTTCCTCAGTGGAGAGCAGGGGGTAAGAGTCAGCTTCCTGCTCGGCACCCTGTGTGGGTGACCTTGAACCTGCATAATTAGACCTTTTCCAAACGTGGAGTGTTTGCAGCTACTGTTCCTGAGAAACTCTGTTTTAGCAGCGTGTTCTTTCCTCTCCGTCGCACGTGGTGATGGCACCCATGCCTGTGGCGGGCCTTCCCGTCTGTCTCACAGTACTTTGGGCTCTATCTGTTTCTCTTCAATAGCTTTCTCTTTGTTTGGATCAGATACACTTTCCTGATTTATTTTCATGTTTACTGACACTTGCCTGTCTTTTCCATTCTGCTCTTGGACCTACATACTGAATTTTTCATCTCCCGTGACTGTATTTTGAGTTCTAAAATTTCCAATTTGCTTTTTTTGAGATCTGTTTGCTGAGATTTTCTCTTTTGTGACTTGTCTTAAGAATGTGATTTTCTGGGCAGTCTGGGTGGCTCCGCAGTTTAGCGCCACCTTCAGCCCAGGGTGTAATCCTGGAGACCGAGGATCGAGTCCCAGGTCAGGTTCCCTGCATGGAGTCTGCTTCTCCCTCTGCCTGTGTCTGTGCCTCTCTGTCTCTGTGTGTCTCATGAATAAATAAAACCTTAAAAAAAAAAATGTGATTCCTGTCAAGACATTTTTATAAGAGCAGCTGAGACGTCTTTGTCAGATAAGTCTAACATCTCTCATCTCAGCATTGGTGGCTGCTGATGGTCTTTACAAGGGAGCTGAGGTTTTCCTGGTTCTTAGTATGCTGAGGAATTGTGGATTATATCCTGGCTATTTTGAATATTATGTTAGAATATGTTGAATATTATGCATGTTGTTTAAATCTTAAAATGTTGGTATTTTGCTCTACTGGTGACCCACCTGGTTGGTTCAGGGTATGAGTGCCACCCTGGCTTCTGTGGGGTATGGTTCCAATGTTCAGATTGCAAAGCCTCTGCAGTGCTCTTTGGATCTGTCCTGGGTGTGTTGGTCGGTGGTCAGGATGGGATCTGGCAGGTGGTCTGTGAGTTTAATTCTCAGAAGTTTTTGATAGAATAGTTATGGTCAGCTTCATGCCTCTGCAGCTTATGGTTGAGCCCTGGAGTTCACAAATACCCTAGTCTCCTTTTCTCTATCCATCTGGTACATGTTACTTCTCTGGGGTTCTTCCCCTCTGTCTCCAGCGAGGAAACTGGGGCTTTAGTTACCCTGTTGTGCTGTGTGCTTCCAAGACCTCATCCAGAGTCACCTGGTGGGGAGACAGAAAGGAGGAGCAGCATTTCCACGACCTTTCAGGATCACAGCTCCATAGTGTGGAGGGGATGCTTCTCCTTCCTCAGAGTTTTGACTCTGCAGGATCTTGTAACTGCTGCTGTCCCCAGGCCACAGGGTTGCTTATGGCCTGGGACATGAGAGGAGGAAGAAAAGGACAAACCAAAACTGGGGTCTCTGCATACTCTGAGCATTCAATGTCCCCTTTCCAGTTCTTGAGTTAGAATGAGAGGGCCTTTCCCAGATTCTGTCTGTCGGCATCCTTGGATCCCGTTGGGGGTTCAGACCTCATTGAGTTTAGACTAGAGGGAAAATCATGGTAAACTTGCTGTGGGTTCAGTGATGCTTCAAAGCCTGATCTTCCCCATCTGTCTGCTCATATAGCTGCTCCATGCAGTTGGGTCTTACGGCCACATTCAGTGGGAGAGGCAGTGTGGAGTGTATCTACCCACAACCAGAGGAGCCCTTCTCTCTGTCTTTAGAGTTTTCTTACCTTGGGGCCAGATTTCTAGGTGGGAAATCTACAGTCTAGGCCAGAGGCCAGGAGAAATGGAGAGTCACTAATACAAGGAGGGGGCCTATGGGTGGCCAAGCCCAGAGGTGAGAGTCTGATGGAGCCAGGTAGGGGTGAGGGCCCTGGTCTAGGTAGGTCCCAGCCCCCACCCTCACATCCCAACCATCAGGGGGAGAAAGTATCAGTCTTGTCCTTGGCCAGGGAGTGCTTGAAGCCCCCACCTATGCCCTCTGGTTGCCCACTACTGTGTCCCTGGGGCTTTCTGGGCACACAGGGGAGGAAGGTCCCAGCATTGAATTGCTAACCAACCAGCTAGTACTTTAAAAAAAGTTGTGGCTAAAATCATTGCGTACGTGTATCACAGGGAGTTTGGAAAATATGCCATCCTTAATATATCTCACTAGCCCATAGTAATCTGTGTTAACATTTGGCCGTATTTTATTTTTTTCAAATATTAAGCGACATAAAAGAGTATTTGTATGTGTGTGTACACATAGTGTAAAAGTGACAAAGCATAGTAATAACGACAAACACATACCCGCCACCCCCCACCCCAGATAGAACGTGAACTGTAACTTTTCTACTCGTCTGTCCCTTCCCGGTCTCATCCTTTCTCTTCGAAGACAAGCGCACTTTAAACATAGTTAGAGTCAATCCAGTTTTGAGCCTGATTTTTGCACTGCTGCGACTTAGCAGGGTGCAGTCAAGGGCACTTGGAAGGCCTTCCGGTGCCCCCAGAAGGACTGAAGCCCAGGCCTCAATCTGGTTGGGGAGGGAGGCGTGTTTGGGGGTGCCTCTGCCCCTCAAGCCATCTGGTGGGGACCTGGGGGTCTGCGGGGAAGTGGTAGGGGGTTGTCCCCACATCAGGGCCTTGTTCACCCCTCCCACTCCGCCCCACCCTGCCCCAGGAGAAGGAGCGGCAGCGCCTGGAGAACCTGCGACGGAAGGAGGAGGCTGAGCTGCTCCGTCGGCAGAAAGTGGAGGAGGATAAGCGGCGGCGGCTGGAGGAGGTGAAGCTGTAAGTGGCCTGGCTCTGGCCTACCCCGGCCTACCCCGGCCTCTGTGGGCTCCCTGTGACTGCCCTGTGCCCGCAGGAAGCGTGAAGAGCGTCTTCGTAAGGTGCTGCAGGCCCGGGAGCGTGTGGAGCAGATGAAGGAGGAGAAGAAGAAGCAGATTGAGCAGAAGTTTGCTCAGATTGACGAGAAGACCGAGAAGGTACGAGCCTTGGGCTGGTGGGCAGCCACACTCCGGGCTGGGCTGTACCCTGGCGGGCCCCAAGCACATCAGACTTGGTGGTCTGTGGCTTCCGGGTGCCACCCTCCCCTGGGCAATGGGGAACAACTGGGGTTGCAGGGGCAGTGGGTGCAGAGTTCTGGGCCCATGCTGCAGGGCTGAGTGAGGAGGAGTATGCTCTAATGGGCACATATGGATGGGCTCTACAGGCCAAGGAAGAGCGGCTGGCTGAGGAGAAAGCCAAGAAAAAGGCCGCAGCCAAGAAGATGGAGGAGGTGGAGGCACGCCGCAAGCAGGAGGAGGAGGTGCGGCGGCTCAGGCGGCTCCAACAGGTACAAGGACAGGTGGGCAGAGGGGCTTAGTGCAGAAGGTGGGGAGGTGCCTCAGCCCCCGAGCACCACCGAGCACACCCCCTTGTGGGGTTGGTCTTGGTGGCTCTTGTTGCTTTAAGCCTGGAGGAGGCTCAACACATATCTGGCAGATGGATGGTGACAGTGACTTGTATCCGTAGAGATGACAGTTTTCCGTAGAGATGACAGTTCGAAGGTTAAATATATATGGACTCCGGAGCCAGGCGTTCAGTCTCAGCTATGCCACTTAGTAGCTGTGTGACCCTGGGCAAGTTACTTGACCTTGCTGGGCTTCAATTCCTAGAGGTTACAGTGGTGTCTGCTTGAGAGGATTGGTGTGAGGATTGCACATTTTGCCTTAAAGAGTAGGGGTTTACTTCCCTGGGGGAATTGTCAGTCCTGGGACAATAGGGAACACAAATCTGTCAATAGGGGGTTATAATAGTAATAACTACAAGTTATTTAGTATTTGCTATGTGCCAGACACTGTCCTAAGTATGTTTGGTGTATGAACTCAGCAACTTGATGAGGTGGTAGGTATTACTGTTGTTCCTGTTTGATCAGTGAGGAAACCGAGGCCAGAGAGCTCAAGCCACTTGCTTGGGGTCACACAGCTCGTGAGTCTGGCTCCAGTCTCCACCTTTAACTAATGACTCTCTTGCTGCACCAAAAGCGGTTTTCAGAATGGCAATTCTTGAGGAACTTTGCTCAGGGTGTCCCTGTTGGGAAGGAGCAGGCTCTCTGGCCAGGCTCCCCTGGCTGCTCCCCCTGACCTCTCTCTCACTTCTCTGGCCCCTGGGCTGGCACCAGGGCCCTCACCTTGTGGTCCAATCACAGGACGAGGAGGAGCGCAGGCACCAGGAGCTGTTGCAGAAGAAGAAGGAGGAGGAGCAGGAGCGGCTGCGCAAGGTGGCCGAGGCCAAGAGGCTGGCGGAGCAGCGGGAGCAGGAGCGGCAGCTGGCGGAGCAGCGGGAACAGGAGCGCAGGAAGGAGCAGGAGCGGCTCCAGGCCGAGAGGTGAGGGGCCTGCGCCCTAGCCGCCCAAGGTGGCATCATGCCGTCATGCCACCTGCTCCCCTGTGAGGGTGTGGAAGAGAGACGTGCAGCCAGCAGCAGGAGGCAGCTCCCCTCTTTACTTGGGGGTCTGCAAAAGGACAGGCTCTTTTGCTGGGGGTGGGAGGGGGGCCCAGGACTCTGCTTCGTGTCCTGACCAGCTCTTGCTTGGTCCCCAGGGAGCAGCAGGAGCGGGAGCGGGAGCGGGAGAAGGCCCTGCAGTTACAGAAGGAGCGGCTGCAGAGGGAACTGGAGGAGAAGAAGAAAAAGGTAAAGGGGAAGCAGGCCTAGGACTCCCATGGGTCTGTGCCGAGCTCTGGGCCACCTTGAGAGCTCCTGGGTTAGGAGCTGCCTCGCCTGCCCTGCCTGTCCTGCCCATGGGGTTGACATGGGGCAGGGAGGGGGGCACAGACAGGGGTTGTGCTCACAGGCAGGGTCTCTAACACCTGGTGTCCTCTGGGCCCCAGGAGGAGCAGGAGAGGCTGCGGGAGGAGCGGCTGGCTGAGGAGCAGCAGAGGAAAGCCAAGGAGGTGGCGGTGACCGGCAAAGGCCTGAATGTGACTGTGGATGTGCAGGTGAGGCCAGGCACCCAGAGGAGAGGGCCCCCCGGCTCTAGTTCTTCACCTCCCAGTAGCTGGAGGCACAGACTGTGTATTAGGAGTGTAAGAGAGAGGAAGGACACAAGTGGCCCAATTGTTTTTACTATTTTTGGTAAGTATGTTTTCTTACTCTGGAAGTAGAATTTGTTGTAAAGAAAAAAAAGCAGCAGCTAGGTTTCTCTTAGAGGAAAACTCTAAGTCTGGTATTTATCTTTCTATAATTTGCACATATAAACCTCTGTGCACATACACTCACACTCTCACACCCACACTCACATACTCCTCTGGTCACACTCACACACTCCTACACTCTCACGTGTTCACACACACTGTCACACTCATACACTCAGACTCATATACATACACAGACCAGTCTCCCACACACAGAGTCTTCAATGGGCACTGTCCTTACATACTGTGTCGGTTGGCTCAGGCTGCTGTCACAAACTGCCACTCTGGGTGGCTTAAACAACAGTTCTGGAGGCTGGAAGTCGCGGGTCAGGGCACCAGCCCATTCAGTGTCTGCTGAGGTTCTTCTTCCTGGCTCACAGATGGTCATCTTCTCCCTGTATCCTCATGTGGCAGAAAGGGAGAGGGGGCTCTCTGGGGCCTCTGTGCTTGGGGCACTAATCTCACTCATGAGGCCTCCACTCTCATGACCTCATCACCTCCAAAGGCCCCACTTCCCAGTACCATCATATCAGGGGTTAAGATTTCACAGAAGAATTTGGGGGGCGCAGGGGCACAAACAACATTTAGTCTATAACATACACCATTTGGCAGCTTGATATTTTCTCCTTCCATTTAGTATGTTGTAGACATCTGTGTGTTTCAGTACTTCCATATCTCATATTTGATGGCTGCATACCAGTTACTTGTGCTAGAATTTTCTTTTTCTAAGATTTTATTTATTTATTTGTTTGTTTATTTATTTATTTATTTATTTGGGGAGCATGTGAGCAGTGGGAGGGGCAGAGGAGAGAGAGCATCTTAAGCAGATTCTGTGATGAGCATGGAACCTGATGCAAGGCCCTGTTTCAGGACCCTGAGATCATGACCTGACCCAGAACCAATGGTGGGGTGCTCAACCCAGTGAGCCACCCTTGTACAAGCCACTCCTTATACCAAAATTTCTTTAACAAGCCTTTGTTGATTAACACTTAGGCAATTTCCAGCTTAACGCTGTTATCAGCAAAATGTATGTGGAAAGGTTTTCATTGCCATATAGTTCCTGATAACAAAAATTTGGAAATGTGCCGAATGTTTATCTATAACAGATAGTTAAAAAATTTCCAGTCGTGGGTCTTCTAGTGGAGCATCCAGGGCTGTCAGAAAGGAGACACACTGACCAGGAAGAATGTGTGCAATATACTTAAAACTTGAAAAAGGAAGATATAGTCATGTATGTGGTAATTTTTTTAAATTAAAAAGTGAACCTCTGAACCCTTTTTATTCCCCATGAAATGAGGGGTGGTGACCAGAGCCCCAGCACTCCTCAGTGGTGAGAGATGCCTGAATACAGGGACAGGGAGTTGACAGCCATGTTTGTCTTCTCCAGTCTCCAGCTTGTACCTCATATCAGATGACTCCCCAGGGCCACAGAGCTCCCCCCAAGATCAACCCAGATAACTATGGGATGGATCTGAATAGTGATGACTCCACTGATGACGAGGCCCATCCCCGGAAGCCCATCCCCACCTGGGCCAGAGGTAAGCAGTGCCCAGAGTTCCCCAGGAGACCTGGGTCCTCACTTTGACATCGAGGACCCTGGATGTAGTGGGTCGGCAGCTGTGGGCGTCAGGAGGCTGTTGTACCCATGGGCTGGCAGCTTGAAGTGTTGGCCCAACAAGCCTGCGTTGGGCCTTGGGATGTGCCCAGGGAAGGGTGGGTACTCTACGGCCAGTGGGCTCATCTGAGGACCAGATCTACAGTATTGGGCACCTCTGTTCTCAACAAACATGTTAAATTATGACTGGCTGCTGATGCTGGGTGTTTCAGCTCAGGCTCTGTGCCCCTCTTTGGAGCCCCACGCAATGGGCCAGCTGAGACTCAAATAAGCAGCTTAGGGTAGGAATAGCACCAAGAGTGGTAGCAGGTTTTAGGTAGGGCATCAAGAGCTGGAGCTGGGGAAGGCTGAGGTGGAGGCACTTGAGGATTTGACCCCAGAGTTTACAGGCCCCAGTGTTTAAACAGGAGTGTGAGTGAGGGTGACCAGGCCACCGCCACCACGACCGGGGTGCAAGGCCTACTGGGAAAGGGGTGGGCCCCGTGCAAATGATGGGCACTTTATAGAGTGTGCTGAGCTGGGGGTCAGGGTAAGATGCAGTCTCACTCCCCAGAGAGCAGGGCTCAGAACCTCAGAGAGGGTCAACTCTTTACAGAAGACAGCTTGCTTTGGTGTACCTCATCTGAACTCCATGTGAGCCAGAATCTGACTTAGTCTCCTTAACTTCTGGCATCAGGCCATCTGGGAGGTGGCGCAGGCAGCAGTCAGCGTGGCTGAGGAGCTGGATGGTTGGAAGAGCCCCCTCATGGTAGTTGACCTTCACCAGCTTACTTAAACTGGCTCAGTTTTCTCATCTGTGAAATAGGGGTGATACCAGCTGAGAAGGGTTAGTTAGGATGAAGTGAGTTAGTGTTTGTAAGTGCTGGGCACACGTTCCACCTCCTGACCCCTGTGGGGCCTCCTAAAGCCTTGTTGGCAGGGCTGTGTGTCACCCACAGCCTTGGCCCAGGGGCCCCTCAGCAAGCACCTTGTGCCACGGGACCTGCAGGCTGGTGAGAGAAGCGCTGACCACAGCAGCTGAGGATGGCAGTGTATGCTTACGTTCTGGAGCTAGGCCCCAGCTCCCCTAGTCACTAGCTGTGTACCTTTGGACAAGTCTCACCATTATAATATGGGGAGAAGAAAGGAGCTGCCTTGTGGGGATAATGAGGTCATGCAGTGAGGGCCCCAGGCATGGCCTGGCCCATGTAAGTGCCTGAGGACCTGTGTTCAGGCTAAGCTGCCAGAGGATGGCAGGATGCACAGGCCATAAGAGGATTTGCAGGGAAGGGGGCTCTGTGAGAGAAGCCACTGTGGCAGGACTGGGGGCCTGCTGGGGCGGAGAGGGTGACAGGGACCAGGGGATGGGGAGGCTCATGAGGAGCCCCCAGGCAGTGACCTGACCCTCCGTGGCCCCTACAGGCACTCAGCTAAGCCAGGCCATCATCCACCAGTACTACCACCCCCCGAACCTACTTGAGCTCTTTGGAACCATTCTCCCCCTGGACTTGGAGGACATCTTCAAGAAGAGCAAGCCCCGCTACCACAAGCGCACCAGCTCTGCCGTCTGGAACTCACCGCCCCTGCTGGGTTCCAGGCTCCCCAGCAGTCTGGCCTACAGCCTCAAGAAGTACTGAGGCCCCTGGCCCTCTTGTCAGTCTCAGCCCCTATGCATGTCTGCCCGCCCCTCTGTTGGTCTGGCGCCATCCTGCCTGGTGTTCTGTCTGGGGTTTTGGCCACGTGTATAGAAATGTTCTCCGTGTGCTGCAGGTAGAACGTGGCCCAGACCTGTTTGGAGGCTGCATTTGGTGGGTGGTTGGGGGAGAACCATCCCAGCCCCACCTGACCTGCAGACAGCACTCTGTAAATAGATTGTTATAATGCAGCTGAATTTTAGCTTCTAGTGTTCAAGAGCTAGATTAATAAAGTCTGTTCCTTTAAGCCTGCTGTGGGTATTGTGGAGATGGGGCGCCTTGGCAGAGTGCCCTGGCCCCTGGCCCCGCAGGTGTGCGTGTCTTGGGCCACTGATGGGCTGGGGGACTGAGGCCCTATTCCTTTTCCTGGAGTGTGCTTCCAGGTCACCTGGGTTCCACGTCAAGATGCTGATGCAGGGATCCCTGGGTGGCGCAGCGGTTTGGCGCCTGCCTTTGGCCCAGGGCGCGATCCTGGAGACCCGGGATAGAATCCCACATCAGGCTCCCGGTGCATGGAGCCTGCTTCTCCCTCTGCCTATGTCTCTGCCTCTCTCTCTCTCTCTCTCTCTCTCTCTGTGACTATCATAAATAAATAAAAATTTAAAAAAAAAATTAAAGAAAAAGATGCTGATGCAGTAGGTGGTTCTGATCCTGTCCCCGGGCAATGCTGAGACAAATCAGTTACTTGCATGGTGCGGCAAGTGAAGCTTTTGATTTTCTGGGGACTTTCTGATTTTCTGGGGAGCTATCTGTAGAGGGGGGCTTGTTCAATGGGAAAGACATGAGGTTGAGGTCAGGAGGACTGGGCTCTTTTTTTTTTTTTTTTTTATGATAGTCACACAGAGAGAGAGAGAGAGGCAGAGACACAGGCAGAGGGAGAAGCAGGCTCCATGCACCGGGAGCCCGACGTGGGATTCGATCCCGGGTCTCCAGGATTGCGCCCTGGGCCAAAGGCAGGTGCCAAACCGCTGCGCCACCCAGGGATCCCCAGGACTGGGCTCTTGACACAGTCTCTGGGCCCCACAGGCTTCATGCCGCATAGATGGGCAAACTACTTGACAAGGTACGCATGCTGCTAAAGCAGGAGTCCTGGTTAGAAAGGTATCTCCTGAAACTACCTTGAGCCAGTGCTTGCAAGCAGTTGAGATGTTTCTCCAGCAAAACCATGCAGCTGCTCATTAAATGCTTAGTGTCCGTGGAAGCTGGCCCTCGTCCTGCCCCATAGCTGCCTGCTGTGTTCTAATATGCGACGGCCAGCTCCTTACCATCTCCTCTAGTCCCTAGAATAGGGGTTGGTGAACTATATGGCCTTATGGGCCAAATCAAACCTCAGTCAGTTTTTGTAAAGTTTTATTGGAACCTACCCAACAGAAACAGGTGTCTGTTGCCTCCGGCTGCTGAAGGCAGAGTTAAGTAGTTGGAACAGAGGTTCTTTGGCCCACAAAGTTGAAAATACTGTGACCCTTTACAGAAAGTTTGCTGACCCCTGCTTTAGGACAAAATAAAGGCTAAAGTCCAAGAGTGCTTCAAAATGAAGTAGTGAACATACACAATAGGTAAGTTTAGAGGAATCCATCCATTAAAACCAAGCATTTGATGGTTCATTCACATAACGGTGCAGAGTTCAAACGAACTTCATGTGTTCTTGAACTAGAAATTTGTGTTGAGTCCATTGGCAAGTGTGTCTTTACCTAGAATTTATCAAAATTTTTTTTTCTTTTATGGACTGTACTTTTTAGTGTCATGTCTAAGAATTTTCTGTCTAGCCCTAGTTCTCAAAGCTTTTCTATTCTAAATGTTTTATAGTTTTACAAATAATACATTTAGGTTTATGATCTACTTTGAGTTAATTTTTTAAGTGTGAGGTTTATGTCTTTGGTTTATTTGGTTTTGGGGGCATATGATTATATGTCCAATTGTTCCAGGACCATTTGTTGAAAAGACTTTGTTTTCCACTGAATTTCTTTTTATATCTTTGTCAAGAATCAATCAGCCATATTTGTATGGGTCAATGTCTGGAGTTTCTATTCTCTTCCATTGATCTGTGAGTCTCTCCCTTTACCAATACCACATCGTCAAAGTTACTGTAGCTTGTATCCATCTTAAAAATCTATTAGTGTGATTCCTCTAACTTTATTCTTCCTTTTCAAAATTATTTTAACTTTTCTATCAATTTTGCCTCTCCATATAAGATTTAGAACGAGCTAATATATACAAAAGTGTTGTTGGGATTTTGATTGGAATTCCATTAAATCTATAAAGTTTGAGGAGAATCACATATGATAGTGAGTCTTCTAAACCCTTAATGTGACTTGTCTCTCCATTTATTTACATCTATGGCTTCTGTCATCAGCATTTCATAGTCTTAAGTATACAGATCTTAGACAAATTTTGTTGGATTTATAGCTAAGTATTTATTTTCTTGGAACGATTGTAAGTGGTATTGTTTTTCTAATTTTGCTTCCCAGTTGTTCCTTGCTGGTCTACAGAAATACAATTGATTTTTGTGTTTTGACCTTGTATCTTGTGATGCAACTAAAGCAGTATGTAGAGGGAAATTTATAGCACTAAACTATATGTTAGATAAACCTATATTTTGGTGAAGGATATAGGAGTGTTGGATCAGTGACTTCAGCTTCCACTTTAAGAAATGAGAAAAAGAAGAGCAAATAAAAGTATAAGCAGAAGAAGGGAAATAACAAAGGTGAAATAGAAATCTATAGCACTGGAGATAGAAAAATAATAGAGAAAATTTAACTGAACCAAAAGCTGATTCTTTGAAAAGCTGAAAAATAAAAATAAAAAAATTCATAAACCTCTAATTAGATTGATCTGGAGAAAAAGAAACAAATGGCCAGTGTCAGGAATGAAAGAGGTACAACCACTATAGTTTCTATAGATATCTAGAACAGCAGAAAGAATATTATGAACAACTTATGATAATAAATTGGACAATTTAGATGACCACAAAGTCCTTGGAAGATCCAAATTATTTTAGTTCAGTCAAGAAGAAATAAAAAACTTGGGATACCTGGGTGGCTCAGCAGTCAAGAGTCTGCCTTCAGCTCAGGGCGTGATCCTGGAGCCCTGGGATGGAGTCCTGCATCAGGCTCCCCGCAGGAAACCTGCTTCCTGCCACCGCCCCCCGACCCCCCCGCCCCGCCCTCGCCTATGTTTCTGCCTCTCTTTCCGTCTCTCATGAATAAATAAATCTTAAAAACAAAAAAAGGAAAATAGCTCTACTTATGAAAGAAATTGAATTTGTAGTTTAAAAGCTCACAAAGAGGGGATCCCTGGGTGGCACAGCAGTTTAGTGCCTGCCTTTGGCCCAGGGCGCGATCCTGGAGACCCGGGATCGAATCCCACGTCGGGCTCCCGGTGCATGGAGCCTGCTTCTCCCTCTGCCTATGTCTCTGCCTCTCTCTCTCTCTCTGTGTGACTATCAAAAATAAAATAAAAAGAAAAAAAAAAAACCTCACCAAGAATACTCTAGGCCTAGATCACTTTAGTGGTAAATGAAACCCCATATTCAAGAAAGAGAATACCAATTCTTTTTTTTTTTTTTTTTTTTTTTTTAACGATTTTATCTACTCATGAGAGACAGAGAGAGAGAGAGAGAGAGGCAGAGACACAGGCACAGGGAGAAGCAGGCTCCTTGCAGGGAGCCCAACATGGGACTCGATCCTGGGTCTCCAGGATCACACTCTGGGCTGAAGGCGGCACTAAACCGCTGAGCCCCCCCGGGCTGCCCGACAATACCAATTCTATATTACCTCTCTCAGGAAATTAAAGAGGAAAGAATACTTTCCCCCTTCATCAATGAGGCCAACATTGCCCTGATCCCAAAACCAAACAGAGACACTGCAAGAAGGGAAAATTAGACCCCTATCCCTCATAAACCTCAATACAAAAAGTCTTAACAAAATGATAGCAAATTAAATCCAACAAGTTACATGAAGAGGATAATGCATTTTAACCAAATAGGGTTTATCCCAAGAAAGCAAAGTAAATTTAACTTTTGAAATTCAACTAGTGTAATTTGCCATATTAATACAGGAGGAAAACTATGTGATTAATAGGGTGGGGAGCAGCATGTGTACACATGAGGGTTCTGACCACAGCAAATTTGGTGAAGGATATAGGAGTGGTTCCTAACCCCTCAAGCAACCTATGTGGGCCTTATCTGTATGATGGGTGTAAGAATAGAGCTCTCACGGCGAGAATTAAGTGAAATACCATCACCATGCTTCATACAGAGCTGAGCATTTGCTGAGGAATTTGCTCATTCAGTGTTTATGGATCTGGAATCTGAGGAGTGGGAGGGGGGGTTCCTGCTTTCTGGGTTGGGGGGACTTCCAGATTCTTGGAAAGGCCATCCATGTGCAGTCAACAATTGTTACTTTTTGGCTGCTCAGCATCTGGACCCTTCTTATTTGATAGAATCTGAAGACAGGTGGGTAACAAGCCCCACCCCCACCCCCTTGTGGAAGCTGAGAGGTGACAGTTATATTTCCTGTTTCTGCTCTCTGGCATAGAGTGCTTAATTAGATATGAGGCAGGTGACCCAGCTTTGCCAATGGCATGCTATTGTTCAAGACTTTCAATTTTGAGGGAATGACAACATTCCAGAATGATCATGATTATTCATGGCAGCCATGGTGAGCATGAAAATCCAGTGCCCATGAATGGAGGTGGCCATGAGCTTTTGATGATGCCATCACCAGGGGCACACCCCAAGACCACCCCATGGCTAGATTCTGGCTCTGCCCAGCCTCCCTTGTTCTGGCGCATAGTAAATCTCCTGTTTTATGATTTCCCTCTTTCTTTCTAAACACCTTTTGGGGAATACAAATCCCACACCACACAATTCACTCATTTTTTTAAAAAGCAAGCTCTATGCCCAATGTGGGGCTAGAACTCATGATTCTGAGATCAAGGGCCCCATGCTCTGCTTACTGAGCCAGCCAGGTGTCCCCACAATTCAGCCATTTAAGTTGTACAATTCAGAGGCTTTTAGTACACTCAAAATGCCATGCCACCATCACCTATCTCTGGTTTCAGAACATTTTCATTGCCCTAAAAAGGAGCCCCATACTCGGATCAGTCTCAAGCTCTGGCAACCACGAATTTACTTCCTGTCTCTATGAATTCTATTCTGGGTATATCATATAAGCAGAATCGTACACTATGTGGTCTTTTATGTCCATTTTCTTTCACATAGCATGTTTTCCAGGCTCATCCATGTCACGGAAAGTATTTCATTTTTTTATTGAGGTGTATTTGACATTTTTAAAAAAAGATTTTATTTATTTATTTATGATAGACATAAAGAGAGAGAGAGGCAGAGATACAGGCAGAGGGAGAAGCAGGCTCCATGCCGGGAGCCCAATGTAGGACTCGATCCCGGGACTCCAGGATCGCGCCCTGGGCCAAAGGCAGGTGCCAAACCGCTGAGCCACCCAGGGATCCCCATCTCTCTAAATTTTTTAATTCACCACACAAGTCTGAGTCTGTAAATCTGCTCAGTGAGAATTGCCAATGCACCTTTGCCTTCAAAGTGGTTTTCCTTGCATGGTGGTGTTGCTTGGCTTTTTATCATCCTATACCACGTCTTTTTGGAAACTGTCAAGAGCTTGAAGGAGAAAGCTGGTGCAGAATGCTAGGCTATTTCTCTCTAGCTCCCCCCTTTTTCTAGAATCTTGACCCTTGGTCATACTCCTTTGGTTGTTTACCAACTCCTTCAAATATCTGATTTCTGTATTTTATCTGTATTTCCTACTGTTTTTGGAAGAAGTGTTGGTCTCTAAAAGCTATGCCATTATAGGCAGGAGTGAAAGTTTGTTGGACTTTTCTTCTTTTTATAATTTTGGAAGTTTCTCACAGATTATCACTTCAAATATTATCTCATTATTTTCACTCATTTCCCTTGTGGGTTGTAAACATTCATATGTTTAACCTTTTAATTGATCACAGAGCAAGGAGTGGCGCAATCAAGTCAACCCATGGGACTCCCATATAATAGGAAATGTTCAGTGAGATATTTTTAAACCGAACACAACTCTAAGGTTTGAAACTCCATGTGGTGCCATTTCATGTCCAATCTAGCATCTCCTGAACATTTGCAGAATATTGTTGGCCACCAGGAGGAGCTGTTATGTGTGATTCCTGGATGCAGTGGTCCAAGTGACTAAAAAATGAGTTTCACTGAGATTTGTGCTAGTTCATGACAACTGACCAACAACTCCTCCTCCTCCTCCTCCTCCTCCTCCTTTCTTCTTTCTTCTTTCTTTTTTCTTCTTTCTTCTTTCTTCTTTTATAAAAGAGGGCTCCACACAGTCATGTCAGGTGTATTTAGTGACTGTTTCTTCACATTTCACACCCACAGAACAGGACATGAGAAATTGAGGGCAACATAAGCTGATGAAATTATGAGCTCCAAATAGAGTAGATCCTAAGTTGAGAGTTGACTATTGAAGGTAGAGATAATAGATAAATAATCATGTTGGTGGTGTGTGTTAGGAAAAGAGTGGGAGATTTAGGGGATAAAGCTAGGGAGCAGGTGAAGATGACTCAAAGTGCCTGTTTTGGAGAGGAATAACACTATCTGGGATTTATGGTTGCTGTTAAAGGGGTGATTGGTATAGAGCACTATACTTCATGCTTTACATGCATGCTATTTAATTTCATAGTTTTCTTTTAAAGGAAGAGTGGTCTCCACATACTGAAATTTAGAAAGATTAAACGACTGTCCCAAGATGACATAGTCCGTAAACCCCAGAGCTGGAGAAGTAGATCCATGCTTCAAATCCTTGCTACTCACCAGTCTCCATGCCTCTCCCCTGTTGGTATTGGGAAGACATCAGGACACCCAGCTTGGGATGTGCCACAGGTAGACAGATTCAAAACTGGAATGATGAACCAGTTTTCTCCCTTTAATGATACCAAACTATTTCCCTACTACAACTCTCTTTCCTGGGATTATCTTTGTCATTACAATCAGATATAGGAAATTAGGATTTCTCAATACAGAAACAAATGTCAGATGTCAAGGTGTTATACTGGCTTAAAAAAAAAAAGCAACTCTGTCACCACAGCCTATGATCATCCAAATCCATCTGTCGGCCAAAGCCCCATCCACAATGGATATCAAATATATCACCTGAGATTGGATCAAGCACACACACTAAGCATGAATTTAAACATTGCCTATCCTTTAAAATCCCCCTAAATAACAAAAATGATATTAAAACAACAACAACAAAAGAACAAAGCAGTAAACTCAACAGCGTAGGTAAGGGAAGTGACAACATTTGATTACAAGTGTTTAAGATTTCCTGGTCAATAGAGCAGATAGGATGAAATCTACAGAGAAATGAATTTAGTGGAAAATGAAGTCCAAGCACATGATGGAGAAAACTCCTGTAGAGTGAGGTACTTTTTTGTACAAGAGAGGAATTGAGACAGAGTAGGATTTGAATAATTATTAAAGTTGACAGTAAAAAAGGATGAGAATAAAAACATATAACCAGGATGGGTCAATGATCTCAACCCTATTCTTTCTGTCTTTGCCCAGCATGTGGTGTTTCACCATAGATGACAGAAGTAAAAAGTTATACGGCTTTCTTTAGGTAAAAATTTTCTTGAGGTACATTAATTACAAGGGCAACTGAGGAGGCTGAAGTGATATAACATCACAAAATATTATATAGGATCAATATCCAATGAGCCATGAATTAGCAGAATTTCTGGCCTCTGGTAATGGTATTAATCACATGCTTTTGAAGATGTTGAGAGTATTTGTGAAAAGAATGTAGAACACTGGGGCTTTAGAGTTTATTGACACTTTAATTTGTTCTCAGTATGACCCGTAATCCTGTCCATGGTGGGGCTTCTCTCTTCCTTTTGTAATCTTGTAAGTACACATTTTCACACATATAATCACTTAGCTATAAATAGACTTTTCTAGTGTTTACCAATGTCCAATAAAGGAAGTAGAAAGCATTCCAGGTATATTGGATAGGGAGAATTTCATGCAGGAATTGGTAATAAAGGTGTTTGAGGGGCTAGTAAGCAGGGTCATCACCCAAAAAAACAACAAAACACTAAATCATAGGGAGAAATGCACCCTTATGCTTATTGCAGCATTATTTACAATAGCCAAATTATGCAAGCAGTTCAAGTGTCCATCGATAGATGAATGTCCAAAGAAAATATGGTATAGGTATACGATAATACTCAGCCAAAAAAAGAATGAAATCTTGCCATTTGCAACAACATGGCTGAAACTAGAGAGTATAATACTAAGCAAAATAAGTCAGTCAAAGAAAGACAAACCCTATATGATTTCACTCATTTTCATGTGTGGAATTTAAGAAATAAATAAGCAAAGGAAGAGTGAGAGAGAGAAATGAAAAACAGACTCTTAACTACTGAAAACAAACTGTTGGTTGTCAGAGGGGAGGTGGCTGGGAGGAGGGGTGAAATAGGTGAAGGAGATTAAGATTACACTTATCACAATGAGCCCTGAGTAATGTATAGAATTGCTAAATCACTATATCGTACACTTGAAAACTAATATGTACTGTATATTAACTACACTTGGATTAAAATTAAAAATTTAATTTAAACATTTTAGAAAAGAGAGTAGGGAATACAAAGAGTATCTATTGATTGATAGTTGCAGCAAGACACTTAAACCCTTAGAATTGAAAGAAAAAAAAAATGGTGTTACCCAGACCCCATGACTGCAGGTGAAGTGTAGGCTGTTTTTGTTGGTACCAAGCTGCCTAAATAAGAACCCAGGAGTCCATACATGACAGCCACCACTGCAGACACTGCTGTTGCCGGGCTGTTGTAGATACTATGGGAGACTGCTTCTACAACCACTGCAAGAGGTGAGGTCGATGGCCTTTCCCATGGCATGGGCCTCCCTTTGCAGGTCACAGCTTGTAGCAGGAAATCTAAGCATGTATTACAGGTACATGGTCTGCAGTAAGTAGTAAGTAGTGGTACATCAAATCACACATTTCCTTGATGAACCTATGAATCTTACAGGCTCCACTGTCCACAATGGTGAGAGAACTAACAACGTGGCTTTAAGGAGTTTATAAACAGAGTACATTGTGTGCCAGTAGAGATGTTTACATATTTTTTTAAAGATTTTATTTATTTATTCACAAGACACACACACACACAGAGAGAGAGAGAGAAAGGCAGAGACAGGCAGAGGGAGAAGCAGGTTCCACACAGGGAGCCTGACGTGGGACTTGATCCTGGGTCTCCAGGATCACAACCTGGACTGAAGGCAGCGCTAAACCGCTGAGCCCCTTGGGCTGCCCATGAGATGTTTACATCTTTGGATAAAGACCCAACATAAATTTTTTATTCCTCTTTTAAATATATGGTGTAAAATATTATTGCTAAATTCTTCTCTTAATGAGCAGAAAAAACCCTACTTTGGTATTATATATCTATAGATAATATCATTTATTGTAAAAATGAGGCAATTTTATTCATGTTTTTCATGTTTATAAATGTAAATTCTGAAAATACTCATCACTTCACAGATATGAAAAGGATGAGTTTGTGGTAGGATGGCACTCTATCCTTTGAATTCCTATGAATGTTTTGAATTAAACATGCCTTACAATGTATGACTTAAATTATTTTTAATAATTTTTCAGTCCCAGCTAAATTAGGTTTAATTTTATAAAAACAGGAAATTAGAAACTGCTGCATATATAAAAATTTTTGTGTCCACAAAATAAGTTGTTAGGGTTTTTTAAAGTCTGCCAATTTGTACATGCACAGTCCAGGCTTTTGTATGAACATTCTGATGGATGAAGATATGTCTTCTGTCTTTGGTAACTGGAACAGGAGGGATTGTGTAAGTGGATGTGGGAAGGATGATCTGGGTGACCATATGTATGTGTATGGTAATAGTATATATGGATGTTATGATCTAGAAGTGACCCCTTACAAGTCTCATCCCCCTGGTATGTGTTTGCCAGTTGAAGACCAAAGTCTGAGAGAATCCCTGAGATTTTAACCTGGGTCAGAAGGGACATGTGTGACCAGTGCATCCTGCTGAGGACAGGAGACCAGGGACTTTGTGGGGTTTGGGAATAACTAATATCTAACCCCAACCACCAACCTCCAGTACCCTTAGTTCCAATAGTCACCATTTAGGATTTTAAAATCAAAATATCAGTCACATAGACACGACCATAAAACAATGAATTAAGTAATTGAAAAGTAATGATCCTAAATGAGAGACACTCTGGTTGAACTGGAGTCTTATTCTGAAGCACAGTCTATTACCATTTAGAATAGATAAACATTTCTTGTGGGCAGAATCAGTTAGATTCAGTTTCATATTTGATTTGGGGAATGAAGTGATTTATTTTGTTTGATATTCTACTTATATTTTCCCCTTTCTTTACACAAGCATAGCTGACATTTACTGCCAGACACTGCTGAGCATTTTTCCTGTTTTGATTTGTTTATCCTAACACAGATCACCTTGCTAATGTTCCCACAAGTAGAAAATGCCAGAGCTGAGCTTGAACCCAGGTAAACTGAGCTGAAAGTTGAGCTCCTCCCCATGACTCAATAAATTAAGACATTCTGATTTTAAAAGATCCAAATAGTAGTTTAGATTCAAAACAGAGCATAAACAGAGCATCTATATGATCTTGGCTGAGACTGCATTGAATTTTTTAAATGATTTGAAAATAGTTGACATCTTTAAATTTTTTTGACATCTTTAAATTAAAAAAAAAGATTTTATTTATTTATTTATTTATTTATTTATTTATTTATTTATTTGACAGAGGGAGCATAAGCACAGGGGAGCAGCAGGCAGAGGGAGAGGGAGAAGCAGGCTCTGCATGGAGCAGGGGATGTGGGGCTCAATCTTAGGACCCTGGGATCATGACCTGAGCCAAAGGCAGACACATAACGGACTGAACCACCAGTTACCCTGACATCTTTACATTTTAAAATATTTCCTTTTGGATACCATGTGCTTCTGCTTTTTAAGATTACGTTTTATACCTGTGAATTAAGTCTGATTTTATCCTTAAAAGAGCTTGCGTATTTCCAATAGGTACATGTCCATATTATATTGCTGCTATTATTCCTGTTGCCTATGGCATCATTTTTTTCCCATAATGTCATGGAATGGTAATATCTGGGTTGTAGGAAAGGAGTAGATTTTTTTTTATAGCTGACCATATATTCAGTTAACATCACGAATTCTTACCAATTCTACCAGTTTTGTTCAGGAGCTTTTCTTAGATTTTCCTGACAGTTGATCAACTATCGATAAATAGGGATCTATTCATTGATTCCTTTTTCTTATATGGATGTTTCCCTCCTCTTCTGTCTCTGACAGAGTTTATTTTTAGAGTAGTTTTAGGTTCACAGCAAAAATTAGCAAAAGTGCAGAGACTTCCTACATATCCCCTACTCACACTTATGCCCAGCCTCCCCCACTATGAACATTCTCCACTAGATGGTACATTGGTTACACCTGGTGAACATCTACAGACAGATCCATCCTTATCACCCAAAGTCTGTAGTTTACATTAGGATTCATTCTTGGTGTTTTACAGTCTACACCTCTTAACGAAATCTATGTGATGTGCATCCTCTACTATAAGGGTACTGGAGAGTTTCATTGTATTAAAATCATCTGAGCTCTGTCTATTCATTCGCTTCTTCTCTCCAACCCCTGACAACCACTGCTATTTTTTTTAAAGGTTTTATTTATTTATTATTTGAGAGAGAGCAGGTGGAGGAGCAGAGGGAGAGGGACAAGCACACTCTGCGACTGAGCCATTCAGGTGCCCTAACCACTGCTCTTTATATGTCCCCATTGTTTTGACTTTTCCCAGAATGTCTGCCACTGAATGCAGAGATCCAGTACAGCCCTGAGTCCATTTGAGACGCCAGAGCCTCTCAATAGAAGTAACCTGGGCTCCTTGAATGACTGGATATGGTCAGGATGTGTCATGGACAGGCCACTGGGAGCACTCCACTCTGGGTCAGTGTCACAATTACTTAAAATGTCCAGCAAGGAGGGGCATGTTATCCATGATGTTGTCTAGGAAAACTAGCTCATGATCATTGTTCAAAGCAGTTGACTTTTATTCCATTTATGGTCATTTTTAAATTCTCCACATACAGGCACCCATTCATTGCCCATGGGAATATTCCCCCATACCACTCTCTACCTCCAGCACATCAAGGAGCATCTCCCCCATCCTGGCCAACTGCACTGCACTGAGATATACTAATAATAAGCCATTATATTTTAATCCACTGAGATGATGAAAAATAAAGATATATATGAAAAAGAAAATTGAAGATATATATGTATTTTGGAGATAAAGGAAGATCAGAGAATCAGAAATGACTTCTAGAACCAAATGGAATAGGTTGCCACTTGGCCCTATCTCTGAGCAGTGTATTTTCCAAAACTACACAGTTCAACAACTGAATCACGTTTTCAAATAATTACTTTTAATTGCATTTTTAACACAAAGAACATGCAATGTATAGCAATTCTTAAATCCAGTTTTCCCCTCTCTTCAGTTTCTCTTACTTTTGTGGTATCTACTCAAATATCTCTTTCCCAGAGAGAAGAGTAGAAATTATTTAGTTTTCCAAGTCTCAGCTTCTGGCTCAATGGAAGACAGCTGGCTTTCCATATTTGTTTCAGTCTTAAATGTTGCAGCTTCACATGTCATGTAGCTTCTGAAAAAGTTTTTGTACTTTTGTGACAGAATGAGAGTAATCTGGGAAAAGAAATCTTAATATTATTATTAAAATAGTTTTTCCTCCCAGTACTCCTAGGAGAGTCTTGGGGGTCCCCTCAACAGTCCCTGGAACCTCTGTATTATGTAAATGTATGTGTATATATAACAAAATTTCTCCTCTGCATACCCAAAAGATGAAAGCCAGAGAGGACTCTTAACTTCAAAGGTTAAACACATGTAGGGGAATTCCAGAAAGAACACCAGAAATGTTATTTAGCATTATTATTATTATTATTATTATTATTATTATTATTACCTCAGCAAATAGAATAGAGAAAACCTCATAGTTATATATGAATAAAGTTATTTGATAAAATTTGGTGATAGCTTTTAGTAAAAATTCTAAGTAAAGAAAGAATAGAAAAAAATTACTTAGAATAAAAAAAATCCATTTTCAAAGTGAACAGGGGACAAGATTCCAAAATAATGAGTGCTGAAAACACTTCCATGAAAATCAGGGAAACGGGGCACCTAAGATTTGGTTTTAGGTATTTTACGATTTTATTATCTTTGCAAATGAGGTATCTTTTTCATATACAATATTCATTGGCTCTCTCATACAGCATATAAGCTGTTGTATTTTTATACATTGAGCAAGAATCCGGCCACTTACAAAGTATCTCATCTTATTATTTTAATACTTCCAGCGGTACTTGGTGAATATGTTTCATGTCTCCTGATAAGAGAATTGCAATGTCTGAAAATGAAAGTGTTTTATCTCATCTTTGAAAATATTTATTATCATTTCATCTTTTTATTTTAATGTGATATTTAGGACTTACAAACCAATGTTGACTAATAATGAATACATCAGACATTTTTGTTTCCCTGATTTTCTTTTCTTTTCTTCTTAAAGATTTTATTTATTTATTCATGAGAGACACAGAGAGAGGCAGAGACGTAGGCAGAGGGAGAAGCAGCCTGTGGGGAGCCTGATGTGAGACATGATCCCAGGACCCAAGGTTCACGACCTGAGCGGAAGGCAGACGCTCAACCTCTGAGCCACCCAGGGGTCCCCCTAAGAACAAATCTAATAAGTAAAATGTATACCATGTCTTTAGGCAAGGTTATAAAAATGCTAATCTTTCCAAAATTGATGTATAAAAGTATTATAATTTAAATCTGGATCCCATTGGAGCTTTGGCAGAAACTAGATAAAATCATTTTGAAATTCAAATGGAAGAATATGCATCTGAAAATGGCCAAGAAGATTAGGAAGAACACTGAGTGGTGATTTGCTGTAACAGATACTGCAACTTACTGAAGAAGAATTCACATTGATCCAGATTAGTGTTGGCTCAGAAATAGACAACCATAATGTAGAATATAATAGAGACCTCAAAAATGGATCCACATATTCCCAATATCACTTAGTTAAGAAGCTCTCTTTGCCCTGTGATTTGAATGTCACCATTATCTCTGACCTGGAGAATTGGGGGACATTCTCTTACAAACTGTTACTTCTCTATTTTTAAGCTGCTCCAATGAGTGCAGCTTCATTAGTAGTTTTTATACTAGATAAGGCTACTTTTACCTCATTCATTCTCCTTTTTGGAAAATGTCATGGTATTTTTCATTTGTTTATTTTTCTTAGTGAACTTTGTATATTTTGTCAAGTACAAGCAGAAATGTAGACAGAATGTCAACATACTGAAATTATAGTTTGATCAATGTACAAAACATAGGCTCACGTGTATAGAGAACTAGTTATAGAAAATAAACAACTGTATTAACCAGTTAAGCTATCTTTTGAGCAGACACTGCTAATAACCATCTAGAGGAAAGAAAACATGACTTCTACCTCTTATCATATAAAAAACTGAGACTGAATTTAAGATTAAAATATAAGAAATTAGGAGCCTCAGCTAAATAGTTGGAGTGGAAGTGGAATGCTTCTGGATGAAGAGTGAATGGAAGGTGAAAAAGTGAGCAGCCCCTCTCCAGGGTCTTGTGATAGTTGTTCCATACGTTACTCAACAGAGCACAACAGTTATGTTGTTTCCTGGGACATCGTTCCCTAGAATAATTAAAAACAATACATCTTTGCAGAAGAGCTAAGTGAATTGTCTGGCCAGACCCTGGGGAGTCATTCCACCAGGAATTCTCATCTCCTAGACACCTCTCTCCATTCACCTCCTGCAAATCTGGGATGAAAGATAATCTCCTCAGTGAATCTATTCCTGTCCACCCTAAATAAAATCATGACCCCTACCTCTACTTATTTTTCTCCATGACACTTACTCCCTTCTAATATACCATCTGGGGATCCCTGGGTGGCGCAGCGGTTTGGCGCCTGCCTTTGGCCCAGGGTGCGATCCTGGAGACCCGGGATCGGATCCCACGTTGGGCTCCCGGTGCATGGAGCCTGTTTCTCCCTCTGCCTGTGTCTCTGCCTCTCTCTCTCTCTCTCTCTCTGTGACTATCATGAATAAATAAATAAAATCTTTAAAAAAAATAATATACCATCTGTTTTATCTCCTTATTTGGTTTATGATTCCTCTCCCCTCAATAAAATAAAAGCTTCATGAGGGCAAAGATTTTTGCCTGTTTTCTTTACCAGTGTATCCTCAATGCCCAAACAGTGTTGACATGAAACTGAAGTGAAGGAAAGATTTGTCCTCTACCCTTTAGGTCTTTTAGCTGGGTGGATAATTAAATTTACATAAGATAGATTAACAAGAGAAAAAAAATAAAGTTTTATTATATATGCATAATAAATAAATCCCAGTAATAAAATTGAGATTAAAGGGATAACCAAGGCAGCAGTTTTTATACTTTTTAGACAAAGAGACAATAAATCTGGGAGGATTTGACAAGACAAAAAAAATTTCACTTTGGGAGCTACTATTAGCAAGGAATTCTAAACAGAATTGGGCTGGGGTAGTAAACTAGTAAAAAGTAACAAGGAGTGTTTATACAGCCTTCATGGCTCTACATTTTCTATCTCTGGTGATAAGGATGTCTACCTCCTTGCAGAAGGAGAGCACCTTACATGAGGAAATGTATTTCCTGATTATAGGGAAACAGAAGATGGTCTGAGTGTCCTTATGCACTGATTGCCTCTTAAGTAACTTGATTATTGAAAATAACCAATATACCAAAGGGACATATTTGGGGCAGCTGGCACTTGGCCCCTACAAAAGGCATGTCCAATAAGATGTTTGTGAGTGAATGACCCTATGTAAGAATCATCAGTGGGGGGACCCAGTCAAGTGACGATCAATGAGAGACCTGGGTTCCCAGACAAGTCCAGGTCGGAGATGTTAAGGAAATGGCAATAGAATTGAAGAAAAAACATTCCAGAGGACAGTCCAAAACAAGAACCATCGGCAAAGAAATGTGAGCTCCAGCATAATCTGACTTGCATTACATCGTGTACTCTCTGGGGTACTGGAGACTACTGTAATGTGGGGGTGGGAGTGCAACCGGAAGCACTGAGTCTGGAAGCATGTAAATGATTCCCTTCAGTGGGGCAGCAAGCCCTCTCTATGAGGGGACCTAACAATCCCACTGAACCTGAGGTTCTAAGCAATATCACTAGAAGAACTTGTGTCCTCCTGGGGATGGAGATTCTCCGTGGCTTATGATAAAGGAAGGAATTATGGAATTTCAGTTAAAAGCCAGCATGGGTGGAGAAGCAGTAGATGTGGGGGGGGGGTGTCAAAGGGATGAAACATGCTTATGAATCCTGTTCATCGATTGGCATATAAATGAGCATACTCCTGGGAATACAGACAAGCAAGCATTATCCTGAGGTTCAGGGTTATGGGCACAGAAGAGTAGGGCAGATGTGGATGCTCGGTTCTCATGGTATAGGTATGATTACTGGAGAGGACTACAAGATGTCCCCCTTCCAGTGGCAAGGACTTAGGCTCCACATTCCTCCAGATAAGGCTGCATGCACCTCAATCATCTGGACAGCTCTTGTTGATCCTTCAAGTCTCAATCGCTCACTTGACACCTTGTTTAGAAACCTGGGATTTTCCAGCAAACATTAGTACACTCATCTCTCTTGCCTCCAAGTCCCTCTCCTGGCTGATTCCTGGTGTTTACTAAAGAATGTGACAGGTGGAGGAGGAGGCAGACAATTTTGGTATCAAGAAATGAAGCAATAGGAAGTTAAATGGTGGCAGTTATGATTGATTGCTCTTACAGTGATTACACTAGCCCTCAGGGTCCATTGGGGATGCTCCAAGGCTGTGCTTGGAAAAATTGAATGGACCAGAGACCACCTAAATCATCCTACATTTGAACCTCAGCAAAGCATTGGTTGAACATTCTCTCCCATTCCAAATGTGTTTGCCCAGATGAGAGGGAAAACATTTATTAAAGGCCCTGTAACTCCCTTCCAAACAAATGACTTAGTGCTGGCTTAAATCTTATTTATGTTACTAAAGTGGTTCTAATTTTCACAAGCTCCTCTCTGTCTCTTTAAATCATCCCACTCTGCACATCTTGAGCAGAAGACACTTAATATTTTCATTACCTTCATTTGCCCTGAAAGCACAGATTATGTGCTCAATCATGATAAATTAATAGCATCAATTTGCAGAATCACCCCAGGTGGTTCAGGTTTGCTGTTCGAATCTGCTGAACCAGGGCAACATATATGGCCAGGTCACTGTCCACATGCATACCCGGCAGACTCTGGCCATCTATGACCGGTTTGGCCGGCTAATGTATGCACAGGAAGATGTGCCCAGGGATGTCCTGGAGTATGTTGTGTTTGAAAAGCACCTGGTAAATCCCTATGGGAGCTGGAGAATGCATGGCAAGATCACCCCTCCATGGGCAACCCATAAGCAGCCCATCCTTAAGACGGTGGTGATCCCTGGGCCCCAGCTGAAACCCTGGGAAGACTATGAAGAGCCACAAGGAGAGGCCCATAAACTTCAGCTATCCTGGTGGCATAAATGACTCCTGGGTTGTGAAGCATGGTGATGAGGTGGCTGGATGCTGTGGAGTCTGGAAGCTGTGAAGTCATTCATCTCTCCATCATGCTGTAGAAGCATCTATGTTTGTCCTTTCCTCTCCTGCTTGGGTGTTTCCAGCTGTCTCCTCAGCAACCACAGGCTGATGGCTGGGTCCAGGTGGAGGTGGGTGGCTGGCTGATACATATAGCCATGAGCCCGCTTCTTCCTATTTAAATTGTATATCTAGCTTTTGAGTCTCAATGAAAGTACGTTTCAGATACCTATTTTTCCTGTAGCAGAGACCGTCAGGAGCAAACTGGCAGAATTTTCTTTTTAATTATAAGGCAGGGATCAGAGCTTGAAATAAAACACTGTCAGGGTATTGGACAAACTGTGGTGGGTTATGTACCTCTCCCCAGGATTAGGCTAGAAGTAGACCAGCCTTCAGAGAGCAGAATTGGAAGATGGGCTGAACTGTGAATTATGTGGCTTCCAAGAAGTCCAGACTTGGGAAAAATAATGCATGTTCATTGAAGATTCAAGGTCATTTCTCACATACTGACTCACCTAATCAGCATTTGTATTTCATAGAAGAATGTAAGTCCAAAGAAATCATTTATCCTTCAAAAAAATTTTGCAGAATCAGTTCTGGGGGTAGAAACTGGGGAGTTGCATTCTCCAACTGGGGATAGTTTGTCTCTCTCACTGACTACTCATTGTTCCTAGACATTCAATAAATACTGGGACTCTGATCCATGCCTCTCCTACCCAGGGAATGAGCAAAAGAGGAATAGAATTAAAAAAATCCCCAAAGGCAATTTGAGGTTTGAAGGTCACATATTCTTTCAGTGTCTGCCTATCTTGGAAGCTCTTTATCTCTCCTTCTATTCTGAATGAGAGCCTTGCTGGATCACGTATTCTTGGCTGCATGTTCTTCTCATTTAGGACCCTGAATATATCCTGCCAGCTGCTTCTGGCTTGCCAGGTCTCTTGGAGAGGTCTGCTGATTTTTTTTTTAAATAATAAATTTATTTTTTATTGGTGTTCAATTTGCCAACATACAGAATAACACCCAGTGCTCATTCCGTCAAGTGCCCCCCTCAGTGCCCGTCACCCATTCACCCCCACCCCCCGCCCTCCTCCCCTTCCACCACCCCTAGTTCGTTTCCCAGAGTGAGGAGTCTTCATGTTCTGTCTCCCTTTCTGATATTTCCTACCCATTTCTACTCCCTTCCCTTCTATTCCCTTTCACTATTATTTATATTCCCCAAATCAATGAGACCATATAATGTTTGTCCTTCTCCAATTGACTTACTTCACTCAGCATAATACCCTCCAGTTCCATCCACGTCGAAGCAATTGGTGGGTATTTATCGTTTCTAATGGTTGAGGAATATTCCATTGTATACATAGACCACAGCTTCTTTATCCATCATCTTTCGGTGGACACTGAGGCTCCTTCCACAGTTTGGCTATTGTGGACATTGCTGCTAGAAACATTGGGGTGCAGGTGTCCCAGCGTTTCACTGCATCTGTATTTTTGGGGTAAATCCCCAGCAGTGCAATTGCTGGGTCGGAGGGCAGGTCTATTTTTAACTCTTTGAGGAACCTCCACACAGTTTTCCAGAGTGGCTGCACCAGTTCACATTCCCACCAACAGTGCAAGAGGGTTCCCCTTTCTCCACATCCTCTCCAACATTTGTGGTTTCCTGCCTTGTTAATTTTCCCCATTCTCACTGGGGTGAGGTGGGATCTCATTGTGGTTTTGATTTGTATTTCCCTGATGGAAAGTGATGCTGTTAATCTAATATTTCTCCCCATATAAGTTAGGGATCTCTTGTCTCGTGCTGCTTTAAGGATTTTCTCTTTATCTTTGGGATTTACAAGTTTCACTATTAAATGTCAAGGTGTCAAACCGTTTTTATTGATTTTAGGGGGGACCTCTCTATCTCCTGGGTCTGAATGCCTGTTTCCCTCCCCAAGTTAGGGAAGTTCTCAGCTATGGTTTGTTCAAATATGTTTTCTTGTCCTCTGTCCCTGTCGGTGCCCTCTGGAACCCCAATTAAATGTAGATTTTTCCTTCTGAGGCTGTCATTTATTTCCCTTAACCTTTCCTCATGGTCTTTTAATTGTTTTTCTCTTTCTTCCTCAGTTTGTTTCCCTGCCATCAACGTGTCTTCTATGTCACTCACTCGTTCTTCTACTTCATTAACCCTCATCATTAGGACCTCCAGTTTGGATTGCATCCCATTTAATTGATTCTTAATTTTGGCCCGATTAGATCTAAATTCTGCAGTCATGAAGTCTCTTGAATCCCTTATGCTTTTTTTTCCAGAGCCACCAGCAGCTTTATTAATTGTGCTTCTGAATTGGCTCTCTGACATAAAATTGTAATCCAAATTCTGTCACTCTGTCGGGAGAGAGGACTGTTTCTGATTCTTTCTTTTGTGGTGAGTTCTTCTTTCTAGTCATTTTGCTCAGTGCAGAGTGGCTGAAAACGAGTTGTACTGGAAAAAAGGAAGGCAGAAGAAAAGAGGGGTATCATCTGGTTCTATGTACTGTAAATCCCTCGACTTGCCCTGGAGTTGTCCAGCGCTGCTCAGTCAAGAACTTGCTCTTCCCCTGTCCTTCAGCTGGTCTTCTGGGGGAGGGGCCTGCTGTGCTGATTCTCAGGTGTGTGCACCTGGGGGAGCTGCCCTGCGCCCCCCGCCCCCTGCCCGGTGCCGGGCTCAGTGGGAGCTGTTTACCCCGTGAGGCCCCTGTTCCCTGGCAGGCCCCGCTCCATCCCAGGCACAGGGTGACACCAGGAGGAACAACCACACTGGCGGCAGCCGGCCTTCCAGCTCTGGAGTCAGCTCCCGCAGTCACTGCCGCAGTCTCCCAGTCCGCACTGGCCTGGATGCTCCGGGGGCGGGGTGCTGATCTGCACGGCTCGGGGGCGCCCGGCGGCAGGAGGGTCCTCGCTGCCCTGTGTCCTCCCTCCTGTGCCTCCGCTGCCCCGGGGGTGAGCATAGGATCCTGGGCTGTGTCTGCTCGAGCCCTGCGATCCGGGGCCTGCGCTGCTGGAATCGCGCTCCCGGCCGCAAGGCCCCCAAAGGCAGCAGGGCGCAGCCCCCTCCGCCCTGAGCCGCCGCCTGAGCTGCTCCCGGGGCCCCGCCGGGCGCGCGCTCCAGCCCTTTACCGCGCTCGGCCCGGTGTGTGGGGCGCTCCCCCCCGGGGTGCACTTCCTCTGTTAGTGATCCCGGGAGACTGGAGGCTCCCCTGCCCCTCCTGCGGTTCTGCCCAGTTTCCCTGCTAAGCGCCCTTCCCTCCAGGAAGAATCCGGTCTGCATTTTTAGGTTCCTGCTCCTCCGGGACTGGGCTTCCCTGTCCCCGGGGGCTTTCACCGCGGGCCTTAGCTGGGGTCCTCGGGGCCCCTCCCCACTGGATTCTCTTTTTCCCCCCACCTTCTACCTTGTTAGAAGCGCAGACTCCTCTCTGTAGTGTTCCAGCTGTTCTCTCTTTAAATCTCAGGGCGAATTTGGTGGTTTTTGAGGATGATTTGAAAGTTATCTAGGAAAGTTGGTGGGGACAGGTGACTTGGGGACCCTACTCCTCTGCCATCTTGCCAGTGAGTCCTTTCCTGTCCACCCTAATTAAAATCATGACTCTCTTTTTCTCCATGGCACTTACCACCTTCTAATAAACCATCTATTTTGCCTCTTCGTTTGATTTATTACTTCTCTTCCCTCGATAAAATATAAACTTCGTGACAGCACAGATTTTTGCCTGTTTTCCTTACTGATGTGTCTCCAGTGCCAAGAACAGTGCTTGACACGAAATTGAAATGAAGGAAACCTTTTCCCTCTACTCTTCAAGGTCTTCTGCTGGACTGGTAATTAAATTTACTTAAAATAGATTAACAGGAGAAAAAACACAGTTTTATTATTTATGAACCATAAATGGAGCCTATCAAAAAAATTGATACCTAAAGGAATAATGAAGGCAGGCAGATTTTTACTTTTTAAACAAAGAGACAATGAATGAGTGAGGAATTGACAGGACAAAAGAAACTTAACTTTGGGAGCTACAATTGGTAGGGAATTCTAAACAAAATTGGGCTGGGGTAGTAAACTAGTAAAAAGTAATAAGGAGTCTTCAGGGCTCTACACTTTTTGTCTCTGGTGATATAAGGATGTCCACATCCTGGTAGAGGAAAAGTGCCCTACGCAGGAAGATTTATTTCCTCAATCACGGCAGCAGAGGATGATCTGAATGTCCTTATGCACAGATTGCCTCTTAAGTAACTTTTATTGAAAATAATCAATATGCCAGAGTGGTACATTAGGGGGCAGCCTGCACTTGGCCCCCACAGAAGGCACGTTTGACAAGATGCTTGTGGATGAATGAACCTGATGAAAAAAATCAGCCAGTGGGAGGACCCAGTCAAGCAACAATCAATGAGAGACACGAGTTCCCGGGCAAGTCCAGGTCGGAGATTCTAAGAAAATGACAACGGAATTGAAGAAAAGACCATTCCAGACGATAGTACAAAGTCAAGAACCACCAGCAAAGAATTGGGAGCTCCAGCATGATCTGACTTGCATTACATCATGTACTTTCTGGGGTCCTGGAGATGACTGTAAAATATGGGGTGGCTGTGGCAGCTAGAAGCACTGAGTCTGGAGCATGTAAATGATTCCCTTCAGTGGGGCAGCAAGCCCTCTCTATGAGGGGAACCTAACAACCCCACTGAACCTGAGGCTGTAAGCAATATCACTCCTAGAAGAACTTGTGTCCCACTGGGGATGGACATTCCCTGTGGCTTTTGATGAAGGAGGGAATTATGGAATCTCACTTAAAAGGCAACATGGGTGGAGATGTGATAGATGTGGGGGTGTCAAAGGGATAAACAGACGCTGATGAGTCCTGGTCATCAGATTGCACATCAATGAGCATACTTAGGGGAACACAGACAAGTGAACGTTTTCCTCAAGTTTAGGGTTAATGGGCAGATGTGGATGCTCAGCTCTCCAGGAGTAGGTGTGATTCCTAGAGAGGACCACAAGATGTCACCCTTCCCGTGCCAATGACCCAGGCTCCACATCCCTGTTCTGGGTAACTGCGCATCCACCTTGATGACCTGGACGCTGCTGGATGCTGCTTTTGGAACTCTGGGGAGAATGTAAGGGAAAAGCATTAGCCTGAGGTGTTGGTGAGTGGTCTAGAGGTCGCAGAGTAATGTGCATGTGCTGAGTTACAAAGAGTTAACTGAAGGGTGAACCCTGGAGATGCACTAAACACTGAGAAGTAGACAGAAAACAAATAATACCAGAGAGTTTTTTGGGTCAAAACCAGAGTGAAGAAGATGTGAAGCCCAGGCAGGTTGGTTGTAGTTGTGATAAGGGCACAATATTAGAGATGCTGCTAGTTGAGAACCGTGTGACAATCAGGTAGCTCGGCTGTGGGTATCCTTCATACAAAATCATAGCAGCAACGTTTGTATCATTTATTACCCTGAAATTTCATTTTTACTGATGGCCATGTGAATGGGAAATCTATAAAGTGATGCACAATGATTCTTGAGTAAATATTCAGTCTTGTGGTCCCTGCTCCTCAGGCTGCCGTGGGTAACTGGACAGTAGGTCTCTGAAATTTACTGTTGGCAACACCCAATGGGCTCTTTTTGATGAAGACCACCCCAACTCAAGGCTGGAGACTGCGGGGGGGAGGGTAATAACAAGACAAATACAGTAATGCAGAGTGAGTGATTTATTGAAGGAAGATGTTGAAACCTTTACATTTTCCAGAAGATCAGGTGACCATTGGGAGACAGAAGTACTAGTACAGAAGATTCAAAATATACATTTCACCAGGATTTTTTCCTAGACAGATAAAGAAAGAGAAGTTCAGTCATGCTGCTCCTGGGGAGGACACCTTAACACAGACTGTCACTCACAAAAACTTGTCAGTGAAGTTTTGACCAACAAAAGGCAAGCAGAATGGGCACAAGACAGGAAACCCAGGAGGATGGTGAATTAAATACACCTGACACAATTACAACAAGTCATGCAAGTCAGGAAAAACTTATTTCCATAGTCTGGCAAATAAAGCGTGAGGTGACCCAAGACTCAGGTTTCTAATGGAAGGAGGAGCAGTCCAGGAGTTTTTTTCTTTGCTATCCCAGGGCAGAAGACTCTTAATTTCTCACTGCAGTGGGGATACAGTGGTGTTACTAGAACAAAAGTGGGACAGAACTTTGGGAATATGGCTTTCAGGGGAGTCTCGGGCTCACAGTATAGAAATTCAACCGGATGACACATGTCTTCTCAGCACTGAAAACCCAGTCCCTGTGGGCATTTGTGATTGAACCTCATGACCTAAATCCAGCACTCGATGGGCTGAGAGGTACCTTTAGGTATCTTATTTCTTGATAAATATGTTATTTAAGTGTTTCACCTTCACATGTGGCTACAAGAGACAGAGGAAGGAAGGTCTCTGGACATGAGCACGTTAAGGGAGACAGTAGTAGACAGAGAGTGGTGAAATGGGCTGAGGTATGGGGGGTAGGCCTTGGCTTTGCAGCAGCTGACAGAGTGCCCAGCCAGCTGCCCTGGCACTGTTGACAGAGAGCCAGGTTTCCTTCCTCCTAGCTGACTCCCCATTCAACATTCCCATCACCCCCAGGGGATTGCCTTATGACTGTGTCCACTCTGAGGGGAGAACCTGCCCTCAGGGAAGCTCCCAGGCAAGGAAGCAGCCAGGCTTTGACCCTTTGATATCACAGCTTGGGGCCCTAGTTGTCCTCCTCCCCAGTTCACTATGGGTAACCTAGCACCCAGGAAAGTGACCTGAGAAGAAGGAAGGTGCCCAGATGTTCTGTGCAGCCTCAGTGTGTCTCCTCAGGTGTAATGTCATCCACCCTGTGGCTAGCTCTCACCCTGTCAGGGGCCAGCAGGGAGACAGGTACCCCCGCCTCTTGTGCTCCCGACAGAGCAGCACCCTGACTGCCTTCCTGGCTGCTCAGCTGAGCAGAAGTCTCTATGAACAGAGAAAGAATGAATTACCAATACGCCTGCAATTAGCTTTCTTTGCACAATGGGTATCTTATCTGTGCAGCTCTTCACTTGCAACTTGGCATTAAGGGCTGCTTCAGGTGGGTTATATGCAAGCTGAAGGTGAGGCTTGTATAAAGCTTCATGTTGAAAGAGGAAGGCAATCATTTCCTTTCCAAGGGATGGACATACGATCGCATTGGCTGGTGAAGAAAAAGAAATACAATCAATGTAAGGAAAATCACATTTTCCCGTGGCTCCCCGAAGTCAGAACTAGACAGGAACCCAAGAGGTTCTAGGATCTCATTCCATAAGAGTGCCAGTGACAATGTGGGACAGTAGAACTGTGACTTCCTTATATCTTGGAGTGAGCACAGAGCCAGGACTGGAATACAGGCTTACTGATCCCCAATTCAGTTTTTATTCTTGTTAAAACATGTCCCCTCCTTTCCAAGACCCTCCTGTCTGCTCAACAGAGGGAAAGAGGAAGGGAAGAGGATGTTTAGGAAGTCATATGAAATAGAAGGACAAAGAAGACTGGGTTAGTATTCTGGGTAAGAAGATATGCAAAAATATTGTGGAATGGGTGGCCGGAATTCATCTATATAAACAGAAATCCCAACCCTCTGAGCGTACTTGTTCTATCACAAAATACTGGCAGCACTCCTAGAAAACCAGGAAGATTGGTGGATACAGTGAGATCTACTCAGGACTAGATGTAGTGAGTACTTCTTACTCCCAGAGCCCCCTTAAAGATTTATTATCAGAGACTAAGAAAACACAGGCTCTTCTGAAAGTGAGAACTCTCCCCAAGCCCTTCCAGTTGTAACATTTTATGAGCCTGAATCCCTGAGTTTAAAAGCTGTGGACTACACTGGCACCTGGAAAACTCTGGAAAGGGGAACGTCTGGGAACAGTAGATATCAGCTTGATGGCCAAAGTTAGACCCTTGATAGACTTAATCTCATCCATTGCTGTAGCTATTCTTGTGGTATCTGTCAGACCCAACGACGAGGAGAGACTTGGAGACATCAAGCATTTTGTTCAAGTTCAAAGCACTGGCAAATGAGAGCCATGATTCTGACCTAAATCTTAAGTCCTCTGCTTCTGAAACACAGCTCACAGATAAGGAGAAAAGTTTCAGTGGAAGCTCTTGAAAATTGCCTGCAACGTTTTGTTATAGAACTTCCAGGGTGTTGGGAACTGATAAAATGAGCGCTGAGGTTGGGAGTGGGGTGGAGGGCTAGTGTACAAGCAGAGGGAAAAAGAGAAAAGCCACTTAGGTTCACCTAGCTCAGAGAAGGGTACTCACCAGGGCTGGTGCCTGTCTGATGAGTAGTGATACTCACCCTCATAGCAGCAAAGAGCCAGAGTGACCAGCAGGACACTCAGGGACAGCCTCATGGTTTATTTTGCTTTGAGTTTTCAGCTTTAGTGAATGCTGAGCAATTAGCAGCTGAACAAAGCAGCCTGGGGAGCCCAGGGCTACTTATAGCTAGAGAGCCTCTCTGGTGTTGCCCAAATAAACATGTGGTCAGGTCATGGGCCTGGCTTCCAGCCCTCCGTTCCTCTCTCAGGCTCATGCCATCCACCATCCATCCATCCATCCATTTCCAATATGAAAGTTCCTATTCATAGGCATTGCTAGCAGCAGGCACCTCTCCTTTGTAGCAAACACTGAGGTTGTAGTTTTACAAATGTGTAGTCAATTAATAGATGCAGGCCCCCTCCCCTGGACAGTAGCTCACAAACTGTACAGGAAGCCTCTGGTTTTGCTCAGTCTTACTTAGCATAGTGCCTGGCATACAGGAGTGGAAAAGTAAATACCCTTGGAAGAATGAATGGATATGAATCAACAAAGCACTAAATTGATTAGGGTGTATCTTCAGTATGAAATGATGCCTGCTATGCCAAGTTTCCCCTTGAGCAGGTGAGGGAGGAAGGTTAGCATGGTGACCATAGTGAAAGGATTGAGTGGTTTTAGAGTCCCAAGAAAAGGCAATGCCAAGAGGAAGACTACCTCTTCAATACTAATCTCCTATTCTAATCTAATATTTTTAAAAATATCAAAGACATCTGAAATCAAATCAGGCTCTAATGGAGACAGAGAAGCTCCTCATTAGTTTTATTTTTTTAATAAAAAACTTATTTTTTATTGGTGTTCAATTTGCCAACATACAGAATAACACCCAGTGCTCATCCCGTCAAGTGCCCCCCTCAGTGCCCGTCACCCATTCACCCCCAACCCCCGCTCTCCTCCCCTTCCACCACCCCTAGTTCGTTTCCCAGAGTGAGGAGTCTTCATGTTCTGTCTCCCTTTCTGATATTTCCTACCCATTTCTTCTCCCTTCCCTTCTATTCCCTTTCACTATTATTTATATTCCCCAAATGAATGAGACCATATAACGTTTGTCCTCTGATTGACTTATTTCACTCAGCATAATACCCTCCAGTTCCATCCACGTTGAAGCAAATGGTGGGTATTTGTCATTTCTTTCTTTTTTCTTTTTTCTTTTCTTTTTTGTATTTGTCATTTCTAATGGCTGAGTAATATTCCATTGTATACATAAACCACATCTTCTTTATCCATTCATCTCTCGATGGACACCGAGGCTCCTTCCACAGTTTGGCTATTGTGGACAGCGCCGCTATAAACATCGGGGTGGTCCAGTGAGAATGGGGAAAATTAACAAGGCTGGAAACCACAAATGTTGGAGAGGATGCGGAGAAAAGGGAACCCTCCTGCACTGTTGGTGGGAATGTGAAATGGTGCAGCCACTCTGGAAAACTGGAAAACTCAGTTTTAGTTGCCAACTAGAAGGCTCACACCTCAGTCATCATGGTCTGGGCATAGAGCGCCCCTACCGGAGCTCTCCCTCTGCCTCTCCCCAGGCATGAGCAGCGTGTTGTATGGAAACACAGAGGAGGTGTGGAAAATTCTTACAAAAGGCATTGGGAGGTCAGTCTGGTTATCCAGAGGAGCATATAGGAGAGCCATTCAAAGGTATAGAGTAGAGTATTCTGACTTGAAGAAATGACTGGAGGAGGGACCCTGAAAGAACAGCATGAGGGGAGATGAGAGGGCATAAACCACGTTCCTTGTGCACATCAGGTACGTAGGTTACCCTGGAACATGTAATACATACAACAGTGCATGGTGGCCAAGGGAAGGCTTTGCAACTGGAGAGACACGATGGGCCAAATCAAGGAGAGTTTCCATTGTACTCTGTGGGATGTCAGGGCAGAATGGTGGGTGGGACGAGACACACCTAGGTTTATTTGCACTAGTGCTTTCCTGCTGGATTTCAGATCTAGTCAAAATCACATGGGCTTATCACACCCATTATGAAGGCTCTTGCATGATAACAGGAAGGAAGGAAGGGAGGGAGGGAGGGAGGGAGGAAGGAAGGAAGGAAGGAGGAAGAAAGAAGGAAGGAGAAAGGAAGAAAGAAAAAGCAAGAACAAGTATTGGCAAGGGATGTGGAGCTTTAAGGAACCCTTGTGCATTTGGTGGGGAATGTAAAATGGTGCAGCCTCTGAGGAAAAGAGCCTGAAGGTCACTCCGGAAATTACAAGGAGAGTTAATACGATCAATTGAGTTCACCTCTCAGTACCTGTGCAAAAGATTTTAAAGTAGGAGGTCAAACATATTTGCATATCCATGTTTATAGCAGCATTATCCATAGTAGCCAAGAGGTAGGAAGAACCCAGGGTTCATGTACCTGAAGAGATGCAGGGTATGCAGTACATGCATATAATGTAATATTATTTACATTCAGACTTATAAAGCAAGGAAACCAGTCACGTGCTACAAATGGGTGAAGCTTGAGGACAGTACACTAAGGGAAATAAGCCAGTTAAAAAAGACAAATGCTGTGTGATTCCGTTAAGAGGGGGTTCCTATAGTAGTCAAATTCATAGAAATAGAGAGTAGAATGGTGGTTGCCAGGGGCTGGGGCAGGTAAATTATCTGTTCAAAACAATGTGTCCTCACAAAAACAGTGAGCTGATTATACCTGGAAACATGCCACTGTAATCCTCTACAACTGGTCCTTTGGGTGAAAACCTCCTGTAGACAATGCTAATTGCGGTAATAAAAAGAGTAGCACTAATTTGTGCTTACTAGCTATGGCCAGACAATGCGCAAACATATGGCCAGACAATTGCGCATCTACAATCATTGCTACACATCTACAAGCCGTTACATTTCCTATTTTATATTATTATTATTATTATTTCTAAAAAGATTTTATTTATTTATTCACGAGAGACAGAGAAAGAGGCAGAGACATAGGCAGAGAGAGAAGCAGGCTCCCTGCGTGGAGCCCGATGTGGGACTTGATCCCAGGACCCCAGGACCACGACCTGAGCCAAAGGCAGATGCTCAACCACTGAGCCACCCAGGTGTTCCATGTTTCCTATTTTAACAGTTAAGTCAACTAACTAGCAGAAGAGAGTAGGAACTTGCTCAAACTTGTTCAGTTTGGAAGCCAGTAGGTCTAGCTTAGGCATGACGATATGTGAATTGTAAAGTAACAAAATGGTACTTTCAGTCGGAGTAGCTGGAGGTGGTGACATGTCAGATGGAAGAGGGGTGATGATAGTGAAGTTCTCTGCTTGCATTTCAGTTTCTGCCTCAGTTGGATTCCTCTGGGTGATGATCCTCAAGCTAGTTTCTTCATCTCTCTCTCCAATTCACTTCTTCTTTTACTTTTGTTTTTTAAAGAATCATCCATTTATTTTAGGGGAGAGGAGCAAAGACAGAGGGAGAGAGACTCTCCAGCAGTCTCCCCGATGAAAGCATAATCTGACCCAAGGCTGATCTCATGACCCCAGTATCATGACGTGAGGTGAAACCAAGAGTTGGCCTCTTAACCGACTGAGCCACCGAGGCAAACTTGCTTCTTTTACTTTTTAAAGATAGTTTACTGACAATGCCAAATGCGGATGGGGATGTAGAGCAACAGAAGCTCTCATTCGTTGCCTGTGGGAATGCAAAAGGGTATGGCTACACTGAAGGAAGGTTTGAAATTTCTTTCTTTCTTTTTTTTTTTTTTTTAAGATTTTATTTGTTGATCTAGGAGAGACACAGATACATAGGCAGAGGGAAAAGCAGGCTCTCCACGGGGAGCCCGGTGCGGAACTTGATCCCAGGACCCCAGGACCATGACCCAAGCCAAAGGCAGACGCTCAAACCACTGAGCCATCCAGGTGCCCTGTAATTTCTTTTAAAAGTACACATAGTCTTACCATATGATCCAGCAATTGCATTTCTTGATATTTATGCAAAGGAGTTAAAGATATGTCTACTTGAAACTCGCACATGATATTTATGGCACTTTCATTCATATTTGCCAAAATCTGGAAGCAATCAAGATGTCCTTCAGTAGGTCAGTGGAGGAAGAAACTGTGGTGCCTTCAGACAACAGGATATATTTCTAAGGTTCTGTCTCTCTTAAGGATGAGCTTTATGGTGTGAGAAAGCACAGAACCTTACATACATATTACCAAATAAGAGAAGCCAACCTGAAGAGCTGCATAGTGTATGGTTACAGCTCTATGACATCCTGGAAAGGCAAAATTATGGCGACTGTAAAAGATCCGTAGTGTCTGTGGGCTGGGGAGGAAAGAGGGATGAATATGCAGAGTGCAGAGGATTTGCAGGCTGGGACACTACTCTGTATGAGATGATGATGCCAGATATCTATCATTGTGTATCTGTCAAAACCCATCAAATGTACAATCTGAGTGAAATGTAATATAAATTACTGACCTTGAGTGATAAGGATGTGGCAGTATAAGTTCACCAATTGTGACAAATGTACCATCAGGTGTGGCGTGTTGATGGTGAGGGAGGTTGTGCACATGTGGAAGTGAGGGGCACATGGGGACTCCGTGTGCTGTGCTTGATTTTTCTGTGAACCTAACAATAAAGGCTATTAAGAAAAAGGGGAATAAAAAAATTAAAAAAAAAAAGAAAAAGGGAAATGGGAAGCCCAAGTGGCTCAGTGATATATCGCTGCCTTCGGCTCAGGGCCTATCCTGGGGGCTTGGGATCGAGTCCCGCGTCTAGCTCCCTGCGTGGAGCCTGCTTCTCCCTCTGCCTGTGTCTCTGCCTGACCCCTTCTGTGTCTCTCATGAATAAGTAAATAAAATCTTAAAAAAAAAAGAAAAGAAAAGGGAAATATCTTGTTGAGACATTCTCTTTCAGTAAGAACACCATCAGAAAAAAATGAATCAATGGAATTGTCACCATCTATAGATAGTTGATCAAACCAAGAAAATCCCAGATAATCTACTGAAAAAAAGTGTTAAAATTGATAAAGTTTATTGTGTAACTTAATATAAGACCAGCATGTAAACCACAGTTACTTTCCTATCAACCTGCTATTAGCATTCATGACATCAAGGAAAAAAAGATGCCATCGGCAACAGAACAATAGCAGCAATAAAATTATTCTGAAATATACCGAAGTGAAAAATGCAAAATTTTAAGGATCAAATCACGAAACATTACTTATAGATATAAAAAAGAATCTCAACAAGTAGATGGACACACTGTTTCTGAGGGAACTAGAACAGCGAAGGAAGTCTCCTATTCTCAAATTATTTTACGAATCCAATCCAGCTCACATCAGAATCCCCATTATCCAGCTTTACAGTTTGTGTTGAATTTTGAAGTGCTGGATCTTTCAAAGTAGAATGTGTTCATGTATTGAGTTGTGCGAATAGTGTGTAAGGGCCCAACGGTAGAGCCAGACTACTGGGTTCAAGCTCAGCTCTTGCACTTTCTAAATGTGGGCACATCAGCAAGATGCTGACCCTCTTAGCCTAGTGCCTCATCTGCAAAATAATGTGATAACAATAGTGCCCGCCTCATGGGATTTATCTTTGGATAAATGAATTAATACAGGAATAATCCTCAGCACAGTATCTGACAGTAAATGTCACCTACAATGTTTATATAATGAAAAGGAAAACATACAAGTAAAATGTGAAGCATAGTAAATCAACTCACTTCCAAATGAAATCTCAAACTGAATCTAACCGACTTCGCCAATGAGGAATGTTTATTTATCCTTAATGTGAACAACGTGTGCCTCGGAATTTGTCTTCGGTTCCTTTGGCATTTCTCTCACATTAAAGTGGGGTTCCTCTCAGTTAAAATTCCTTCCATGTTACTTCTCAGTCGGTTTCTTGTTTTATGATCACATTGAAATGGCTGTTGTGATTTTAAATTCCTAATCACCTAGTACTGGAACTAAGGTATAGGGGAGTGGCGGGTGGCCATAGATATTAGTTATCCTCAAGGCACAAAGGGTCTCTGGGCTCCTGTTCACATCAGGAGGCACTGGGAACACGTGTCTGTTTGCTTGTGGTTTAAACCCCAGGGATTCTCTCGGGTTGAAGTCTTTAAGTGGTTAATATAGACATGGGGCATGCAAAGTTTTAAGATATCACACCTGCATCATAAGGTCCCAAATGGTGTTTGGAATAACAGATCACAATGTCATTTTTAGCTGGTACCTAGGGGAATTCAATCACCTCTCTTCCCATTTGCACATTCATGTGAGGAGTCTTTTCGGGGTTTACATCTATACAGATGAAAAATATGAATAAACCTGCCTCATTTTAGCAATACATGATATTCATGGACATACAAAACTAAAAAGCATCTCATTCGGCTCTTTAAGAGATGTGTTTGTCAACAACATTTTATATCATGGATGTAAGAAGTATCAAATTTGAAATATATATGTCTTCATCCAAAGCTGCAAATATCTTTTTCTTAAAAGATTTTATTCATTTATTCATAAGAGACACACAGAGAGAGGCAGAGACACAGGCAGAGGGAGAGGCAGGCTCCCTGCAGGAGCCTGATGGGGGACTCGATCCCAGGACCCCGGGATCATGACCTGAGCCAAAGGCAGATAGATGCTCAACCACTGAGCCACCCAGGTGCCCCTGCAAATCATCAGCGTGCCTTATTTTATAAGCTCCGCAAAACCATTCTATTACTTCTTCTCTTGTCATTATCACCATTGAGCCCGTGAGATTTTTGCCCTGAGGTTCATCAGGGAAATGTGTGAGCTGACCAAGCCATCTACTACTTCCGTGGATCATTGCCTCAACTCTCATACCCCTAGTACATGCTCAGTCACTTGCTCTAAGCTGTGGGCTGCAAAAAGAAGCCCATGATGTGGAAAAGACCACTGCACATCAGAGATTATTTCCTTCACCGGTTTCAAATGTGAATCTCATTTCAATTCTACCACAATGATTTACTAAAGGTTATGTGTTTCCAAACCTTTTGACTTTTTGAATCTTTTTTTCTTTTAAGATTTTTTAATTTATTCATTTGGGAGACATCATAGGAGGAGCAGCAGGCTAGGGAGTAGAAGAGGGAGAAGCAGGCCCCCGAAGAGGAGGGAGCCCGACATGGGGCTCAATCCCATGATTATGACCCAAGCCAAAGGCAGACACTTAACTGACTGAGCCAGCCAGGCACCCCGACTTTTTGACTCTTAAACCGAACTCCCAAATTATAGTTAGTAATTGCAGTCAAATGCTCTACCCCTGAGCTATACCCCCAATAGTTGGTAATTGATACAAACTCTTGACTGAGAAATAGAAGGTAACAGCTACCCACTATTATCAGTTACTAGCAATGCCTTTAAAATAAATGCATATTTTTGGGGATCCCTGGGTGGCTCAGCGGTTTGGTGCCTGCCTTTGGCCCAGGGCACGATCCTGGAGTTCCGGAATCGAGTCCCGCATCGGGCTCCTGGCATGCAGCCTGCTTCTCCTCCGCCTGTGTCTCTGCCTCTCTCTCTCTCTCTCTCTCTCTGTCTATCATAAAATAAATAAATAAACAAATCTTTAAAATAAACACATATTTTTAACATATCAGGAAATATGTGCCCTCAAATCAGTCCCATTTTGTGAAATACCTTCCATACTCAGCCTCTGAAGTATGCTTAGTGGACACAAGGATTAGGATTATGGATCTTTTGCAAACTCTGAGATACTCAGACTACAGACAACTGCTAGGAGGATCAAGGCCCACCATTTGCATTGCACACAAAGACATCCAAGGCTCCATCCCTGGGCACCCCTCAGCCTCTCTACTGGTCACCCAGGACTCTATTCTCAGCCACAGTTGTCTACATGCCATTCACTTATGTGTCCTGCTCAGTCACACCACTGTACCAGGACAGGTGGGATTCTCTCTGCCTCTATATCCTCCCTGATTAGGTTAGCCTACAACCTCATCTGTAAGGTCCATTTCACATCTCCTCCAGGAAGCTCTGCCTCACAAAACCTTAAACAAATCTTTATGCACAGATACACATTTCACCCTCAAGAACATGCACACAGATACAGTTTTACAATCATACGTGGACAAAACCAGAGATACACAATATCATACTTGCACACAAACACACATACACACAAACACAGACATCCTTCTGTTATCATTTTGCCATTCCGTGATAGAATATTTCTTCACAGAGTCATTTTGAATAAATTAATTATATAGAACAACTGATTTTGTCAATCAGTATTATTGTTTCCAAAATACTAAGTAAGCATTTACGTTCAGTGAGCACTCTTATGGGCTGGTCATTACCCTGGAAGGTTCACACGTTCTGTCTCACTTAGTCCCTACCAGTAGCCAGGAGATAAAGATTATCCCCGCCATTGCATGTGGAGATGAAGAATGTCTTGCTCAAGTGTTCCTCACCCTGGCTCTGTGTCAGAATCAGCCGTGAACATTTCAAAAGCAACTGATGCCCAAACTGCCCACCATCCCTGCCAGGACAAACATGCAGATATCTCTGCAGGTAGAACCCATGAAGTCCTCATTTCTTCACCTCCATCACCTTTAGGTGCCAACTGCCCAGTGGCTGGGGAGGCGGGTGCTACCCGTTGGTGGTGGGAGGAGGCCAAACCTTGCCATGAGACTCAGAGAACACCCAGCATCACTACAGTGGTGGCCTTGAAACATTTTGGTTTTTATTTTAAGTCTTATTTTTATTTGAGTAATCTGTACACCAAAATGGGCCTCAGACTCAGGACCTGGTGATGAAGAGTCCCATGCTCCTCCCACTCAGCCATCCAGCAACCTCTTGCCTTCAGATTTTCCTTAGCTACTGTAAACCTTCAATCCTGCTAATTTCAGGGGTATTCTATAGTTTCACTGCTATAAAACCAACAAGCTTAGGATCTCATACAGGACATTTTCCTTCATGAGTTGCTGCTAGAGAGTGTGAGGTGAGATAAAGCAAGACTGCCCAGGCAGGGGCTGAGAGGAGAGAAGTTTACAGAGTGAGTTTTTACTGCATGCAGAATTTCTGTTTGAGATGACATCTGCAAATGAGTACATGGGTAGCCATGACAACATTGTGAATGTACTTAATGCAGTGGAATTGTACATTTAAATATGGTTTAGGGGGCTCAGTCAGTTAAGCATCTGCCTTTGGCTCAGGTCATGATCAAGCCCCATGTCAGGCTTCCTGCTCAGCAGGGAGTCTGCTTCTCTCTGCTCTTCCCACCCCCTCCCCCCCGACCCGGCTCATTCTCTCTCTCTCTCTCTCTCTCTCTCTCTCTCTCTCACTGTCTCTTTATCTCAAATAAATAAATAATGAATAAATAAACAAATAAATGAATAAATAAGGTTTAAATGCTAAATTTTCTTTTCTGTATATTTTATCAAGCACACATAAACACATGCACACACACACACACACACACACACACATGCAGACTTCTTAGGCTACAGCTCTCTGTGGCACCAGAAAAATAACTAAATGGGAGCATGGCCTGTAGTTCAGTCTCTACTGGACATACTCCCCCAGAGTTGTCAACACCTCAAACTCAAATTACATCTGGTGTCAACTCATTTTTGATTTGCCTCCTAGATTTTTCTTTGTTGACATATGCCTACTTTTCTAGAAACTCCAGCTCAAACTCACAACTGTGTTCAACCAGTCACAAAGGATGAGGTGTATGCAGAGTCTTTTGAATTTGTCTTCCGGGTCTCTAATTGTTCCCCTGGACACAGATTAACTCTCTCTGCCCAGGGACTTCTCCTCCAATGGCTTCTCTCTCCATCCATGTTACTCCTTATGAAAAGTCAACACTCTGAACACAAAGCTCGGCTTTTCTCATGGCCTATTTCAAGCGAACCTTCAAAGGCTCCTCATTTCCTAGGATATGAAGTCCAATGTCTCCACTCTGAAGTCAGTATATTCAGGTCTGTTATAACGAGCAAAACCTCACATTGCTTCAACATTGAGACCTCCTTTCTTTCACTCCTTTGCTACTACTTTTTCTCTTCTGGCTACTAACCATAATTTCACACTGAGTTAGGGCCTAAAATGAGGTGAGAGAAGAGATAAGAAAGTTCTTAACTGACTCATATTCCTTTACAGTTAGTGTGGATTCTGGGCCCGGCAGCTCTTTCTCATGTGGATCCTTTCATGGGTCTTCAAAAAGCCCCGATTACCAAGATCTCTTTATCTCCTCATAGCTTTAAAACATTCAAGGTAAAACAAACGGCTCCGGAAAAATTAAAAATATGACTGCTGGAAACGCGAGTTGGAATACAAAGCAAAATCATGGAACAAAAGTGGCATATGTGCATTGGAAAGGATAAAGAACACATTTATGAGAGAGAACAAAAGCATGTTAAAACATCAATCCATTACCCACGTAATAGTAAGATTCCAGAATCAGACAGACCATGGTGGGAAGAAAGTCATCAAAGAAATACCTCAAGAAAATGTCCTAGAAATGAAGAATATGATATTGCATATCCTCCTCACTCCTCACACCAAAACACATTGCTGTGATTCTTTTGAACATCGCTCAGAAGAAAGGTGTTTCTTTCAGAAGGAAACACTAGGTCATAACCAAGATGGGGAGTAAAAATTGAGTCAACACAAGACTAAAAGACACGAAAGTTCGATTAAAAATTCAGAGGCTTCAACATCTAGTTACATATGAATAGAATTCTATATGAAGTCGACTATCACTTAAGCATGAAGATAGATGGGGATTTTGGTAGTGCAAATCTTCAAAAGCTTTACCTCCAGTGAACTCATCCTCAGAAGGTTTGGGATGATGGGCTTTACCAAAAAAAAAAAAAAAAAAAGTGATAGAGGAGGAACAATAAGATGATGGAATCCAGTCAATGCAGGATATAACACAGGTTTTTATGAATGAATCAGTGGAGAACAGTTTTAAACAATATTGAGATCACAACAAAACCAGGAGACACAGCAAAAGAAGCAGTAGAATACTATGAAGCAAATCGGTGGAGTAAGAATTGACACAGCTTCAGTGCTTCTCATTGGAAACAGTTTTTAATATTTCCTTTTTCAGCAATGCATGTATATCACTATTTTAAAATGAAAAATTTGGGATCCCTGGGTGGCGCAGCGGTTTAGCGCCTGCCTTTGGCCCATGGCGCGATCCTGGAGACCCAGGATCAAATCCCACGTCGGGCTCCCGGTGCATGGAGCCTGCTTCTCCCTCTGCCTGTGTCTCTGCCTCTCTCTCTCTCTCTCTGTGACCATCATAAATAAATTAAAAAAAAATAAAAAAAATAAAAAAGTAAAATGAAAAATTTAAGGGGTGCCTGGCTGTCTTAGTCACAAGAGTATTTGCGACACTAGATCTCGAGATCCAGAAGTCGAGCCCTGAGTGGGGGTACGGAGATTACTAAAAATAAAGAAACTTAACAAAAATAAAATGAAATGAAAATTTTTGAAAAGTACAAGAAGTTGTTAGAAACGAAAAGGAAGGACTAGATAGAAGAAAAGGGGCAAGAACAAATGGTCAGGGAAACATTTGGCCAAAATTATGTTAGGAGGTGGCAAAGTATCTCAGGACAACTTGGAATCTATACTGCACCAAACTTAGGAGCAACCTATGTATTTATTGGAAGAAGTAATGATTTTCCTTAAGGAATTAATTATCATGTCAAATGACAGGACATAAGAGACATGAAAAAGACATCAATATACCCCTGAGAATGAGATTCTACCCCGGAATTCAAAAGCCAAAAGACATTCAACCAAGAACAAAGCCATATGAGCTGGACATTCTCTCTGAAGTAAAACTACGGGAGGAGGAGATGACTGAATTGGATTTTGAAGGACAAAGAGGATGGGGATGACACAATGGAGAGGCCACGGCCCTCCGTGAGCGAGAACAAGATGAGCTCTGTGCACCAAATGACTCAGATGCCCACATCTTGCCAACATCTATGTGCACAGCGAGTGGGGCTCCACTCACACTGTCCACTTAGTGGGAGGCTACCTGGAACTACCGATCTTTTGCCACAAGGGCCAATGTATTTACTTATTTCTCCAGCAGTGGGGTTCTCAACCAAGGCTTTATTGACATTTGACAAAGAATAAGTCCTTTTTGAGGAAATATCATGAGCATGGCAGACTGTTTAGGAGCAGCCCTGGTCTCTATCCACTTGATACCGTTAGCATACCAACCATTCTGTGAGGACACCCAAAACATCTCCATCATTGACGAGTCCCCGCAGGTATGGGTGGAAGGAGAGAGTCATGAACTTTAGTAGAAAATCACTGTTCTCACAGTGCAAATACTTTATTATATCAGTTCTCCCAATTAGCCTTCGAAATGTCCCCTGTGAACCCCCTGTGAGGTTCACAACTGTGCATGCGTACGGGTAGCAAGAAAAGCTGGGCACGAACTGGAGGGAAAATTACTAACTCAACACAGAAGATAATGGTGTAGATATCTAATGAACCATATGAAATGTCACATGTCAATGGGGATTAAATACCTAAACACATATTTCTTGGCAATGTCACACGTTGTGTAAAGTTCAGGGTTTTGGTGAATGAGCCAAGGAGAATTCACTGGAGATGACCTTGATCCTGGCTTGGCTTCCAAATCCGACTTGCAGCCCCAAGTCATCAGATGGATCCAGGATAGATTAGATCAAAGTTACATTGGCCCAAGGTCATGGTCATTTCTGTGGAACAAGGAGACTGAGGTGGCCTGTCCATGCATGGCACAGGCTCCCACTTCCTCCTGTCCTCACCAGCCCTCTCCTATTCTGACACCAAAGTCTTCATCCAGGAACATAAACAAGGTGGTGTTAGCACCATAATGACAGGCTGGGGACTGCTTCCAGTTTGGTTTTCATCCTTGACCTCACGAAAGATTCAAATTTAAATGTGTTTCTCTTACTAATAGACCCAATAATAAAGTGTGTAATATAATCAGTGAAATCTCTGGACAAATACAAAATCTGTCCTGAAGAGCAGTTTCACAGCAATTAATTAAAAACCCACTGTATCCCTGTCATCCACACAAAGACCAGAGATACACACGCACTACAGGCACTACCTTGTAGGAGCATAACAGGGAGGAAGGACCATGGGATCTGGATCCTGGAGATGTCAGGAGAGAGCTGCACCCAGTGTCTTGAAAGGGACATCCATGGATTCTCTGGTCAGGAAAAGGCGCGAGAAGAGGGCTGTGTGTCATGTGCCACTGGGAAAGGATAAGGAGTTTCACCTCAGTGCGATTGAGGCAAGGCCCAGGCATATGGAATCCACAGGGAGCAAAAGCCTCAGCAGAAAACTCAGGGGCCTCCATAGTGATCACCCTGGAGTTCACATAGGGCAGTGTGAGTCCAGATCACGAGAATCCGTTTGAGCCATAAGGTGGAAGTCCATAGGGGTCATCTAAGGAGGTCAATAGTGTTGAGAGCTGTTTCTCAGCCAGAACACCAGGCTCCTTGCCCTGGCTGCCACCCACAAGGGTGGGCTGTTGATCCACCCGCTTGACTTCTTTTGTGCCATTTTCTGCACTTGAGAGAAATGATATGCTCACCTTACGGGCAGGTGTTGGGGAAGAGGACGTGACCTCCAGGTGAACCATGAGCTGGACCCAGGCAATGGGAGGCTCCTCACCCACCACCCCTGTCCTTGGAATGTAGTGCTCCACTCCCAGAAGCTGTCCCAAGACAATGTCTTGAGATAGTGATGTGGTGTTGAGACCACTTGAATTGGGTATGTGATCAAACTCACTTAAGGCTCCTCTGGAAACCTTCTGATTCTGGCAGGTGGGTTTAGAAATCTACTCCTCCGTGGCTACCCAGGGCAACGCTCTAATGTAACTTTACTTGCTCGTTAAACCTGCCACATACCAACCCAGAGTGGCCTGCCTCTTCTTCAGTCTCTCCCTACCCTCTGTGGACAGGGGTGCCTTCAGATTATACCTGGGAAGTTGCAGAGGAGGTTCCCAACTAAGGGGGGGGTGCCCACATATCTCAGTTTTCTCAGGAGAATCCTGCTTTGTGCTGCTCTCCTGGCCTGCCATCCATTTTGTGACCACTTTCACACTCTAGACTACTTACTTTGGAATAAGAGATACGATCATCATCCTATGCTTTGGGTTTTCTTTTTTTTTCTTTTTTTTTTTTTTTTTTTTAATCAAATTAAAGGAGGTTTGCTTCAGTGCTGTGGGTCCAGTGAGTGCATTATTCTTGTTTGGCAATTGTGTTTTATTGAATTTCGAAAACAGGTAAACACTCATTGCTTGGGAGCTTTGAAAAGATTAAAAATCCAACAGTATGTGGAATATGTTCGACAGAGAGTTTCTATGTAAATTAAATCTCAATAAATCTCTTGCAAAAAGAAGTCAGAGCAATATCAAGTAAGCATGGATCCAAATTCAGTGCCTCATATTCAAACATGGGACTTTTACCTCAGGTGTGAACATGGCCTTCTCTAGATTTTTCACAGAATATAATGTTGAAGCAAATTTCCAGTGGTCTCTGATGGTCCAGTAGTCCTTCTGGGTTTAGCATAAGACCTTCTCAGTTTTATAGTATTATTCACTAGCAGGTGACACGCACACAGTGCCGGCTATGTGCCAACACTGTACCGAGGACTTATGACAATCCCAGGGTACAAGGGGACGCAGCTGTGAAATCTCCACAGCAGGCTTGGCCCATGGCAACTAGGAGACCTGGTCTAGGAACACTCTAGATACTGTGAACAACCATCTCACTGCCTTCAAGATGTCTTCAAAGCCAGAGTCTCTCCTAAGCTTGCTGGCCTGGGTAAGTCCCTCTGTCCCCAAGACCTAGACTTTGGCAAGGATCTTAATGAGGAAGAGGTTCACTTTGATAGAACATGCCTGAGGTTAATGTCCCAACAGCTCTGCAGGTGAGGGCAGAACTGGCTTTAAACAATGAGTGAAAAAACATGTGGGATATCTTGTCCCTCAATACTGCAAAGTTGATCCATATTAGTAACTTACAATTTAAAAGCACTTAAAAATCATCTAAATTTCAAAAGAACTCCTTCATAGGCTTTTGTACCAACGCATGAATCACTGAGAAAAGATGGCGCTCACTGACGGTTTTTACTTATAGGCAGTATGGCAAGGCCTCAAATGGCCATAATATCAGTGTGAGTAGATCTCAGGTCTTGCGTAGGACTGAGGACAGGCCAAATATAACTCCCTCTTGCCGAATACTTTGTCTCTCTCCCATGACACAGGGTATTCAGGGTAAAATATGTACCTGTACAAACTCACCTGTACATCATGGTTTGCAATGATAGGGGAACAGTAATGTTCTACCAACACGGAAACTGAGGCCTCCATTCCCCTAGTTTCTTAACATCGTTGGGAACCTGACTTAAAGCTCCTTTCGGGAGGAGGAACATCAGGCTAGCTGCACATGCAATCTAAACTTTTGGTTTCTTCTATTTCTCCTGGTCGACACTGGCTTGCCAATGAGTCCTTTGTGAGCTGAGTTCACTGTGTTCGTTCAGCGGGAATGATCATCATCTTCAGCGGAGAAAACGTGAGGGAAAAAAAATATACTCTTTATTGTGGACACCATGTACATGATGTGAGGTATTATTTTCTTGTGTTTTGTTTTGCTTTATTTCTTTTTTATTTTGCTTTATTTTATTTGTGTTCTGACACAGGGAACTGTGTCCCAGCAGGTAACACAGCAAGTCCAAATCACCCAGGGTGACTGCCCATTAAGACTTAGCCAAGAAGTCTCTCCTTTCATCACTGAAGACCTTCATTTGACTTTGGAATGGATATTGGCAGCAATGATCAACCGGGGGAACGTACGCACATAGGAACATCAACCTTCCTTCCTATTTCTAGCCTCTCCCTAAATTAGCATTGTTCTTGGCAACTTAGGCTCCAGCTGAATAATGGGAGGAAATAATCCAATATTCAAATAATCCAAACACAAATACTGTATTCACGAGTAATTAACTCATCTCTCTGGCTCTCTCATCAATTTCCCTTTCTTTGTGTTACCTTGAGCCAACTTTCTTTCTCATGATCCTATTGCCCTCAGGCTGTCCCCGCTTCAACTGATGTGGTTTTTCTATTTCTACAGTATGAGGCCGTCCTGTGTCTCTCTTGACACCACGAGACACACTGTGTTTGCTTTCCTTATCTTGCCAAATACCAAGTGCTCCAGAGCCTCTGTGTGTGCTGTTCTCTCTTCCTAGAACACTCTTTCCCAGATCTTCCTCTTGATCTCATTGTCCACTCATCCAGGCTTAAAGTCCCCCTTCCCGTAACCAGACTGGACCTCTGTCCTGGACACTGCCCCTCAGTGTTGTTCTGTACAGCCATCACTTTCTGTGTCTCATTCACTTATGGGCTTGTTTGTTGCTTCTCTTGTAGATGTAAGCTCCACAGGGCCAAGTCTTGGCTGAACCACTGAATCTGGGCCACAGAGCACAGGCCCCCGTGATGGGGAAAGCCCATGGTTACCTTTTGTCAGTCTGTCGTGGATGGATGGATGCATGGATGCATGGATGGATGGACGGACGGATGAAATGATGGATGAACCTTCCATTTATTCGTGATTACCTTTTTGAAGCCCTAGATAAGCTCTTTACAGAATGTCTGTCAACTTGCAAAATCAGGCCTGATATTATTCCTGCTCATTTCAGAAATGAGGAAAGGGAAGCTTGAAATGAAACGACCAGCAGTTTCACTTGCCCAAGGACACTTCGTGATTAGGTGTTCCATCCAAGGTTTAAATCCATATCTGCTTGACCACACTCTTCACCGGCCCACCACTCAGCACTGCCTCTGCTGAGCAACCAACCTCTTGCTCTACTGCTGCACATCATCCTTTGAATCTGTGGCGGAAAAATCCTCAAGAGCTAAAAAATATTTATAGATTTGTAATAGTCTGAATTTATGAAATCGATTTAATTAAGTGAGATATTCTTGTCAAAAGAGGCTTTCACCAAAAATGAGACCTAGTAGTTCCCAAATGACAAGTCCTTACTAAAGTGACTGAGGGGGAGGGAAGTCTGACCTCCAGAGGATGTTTGTGGTATTGCATTGAGCCCAGAGGTTGGTAAGCCAGCAGGAGCAGAAACAGGGGATGGGAAGCTTTATGGACCTTGAAGAAGGAGGAGGGTAACATTGACATTTTCACAATATTAATTCTGCCAATCCATGAGCATGGAATATTTTTCCATCTCTTTGTGTCTTCCTCAATTTCTTTCAGAAGTGTTCTGTAGTTTTTAGGGTATAGATCCTTTACCTCTTTGGTTAGGTTTATTCCGAGGTATCTTATGTTTTTGGGTGCAATTGTAAATGGGATTGACTCCTTAATTTCTCTTTCTTCAGTCTCCTTGTTAGTGTATAGAAATGCCACTGACTTCTGGGCATTGATTTTGTATCCTGCCACGCTGCCAAATTGCTATATGAGTTCTAGCAATCTTGGGGTGGAGGCTTTTGGGTTTTCTAGGTAGAGTATCATGTCATCGGCGAAGAGGGAGAGTTTGACTTTTTCTTTGCCAATTCGAATGCCTTTAATGTCTTTTTGTTGTCTGATTGCTGAGGCTAGGACTTGCAGTACTATGTTGAATAGCAGTGGTGAGAGTGGACATCCCTGTCTTGTTCCTGATCTTAGGGGAAAGGCTCGCAGTGCTTCCCCATTGAGAATGATATTTGCTGTGGGTTTTTCGTAGATGGCTTTTAAGATGCTGAGGAATGTTTCCTCTATCCCTACACTCTGAAGAGTTTTGATCAGCAATGGATGCTGTATTTTGTCAAATACTTTCTCTGCATCTATTCAGAGGATCATATGGTTCTTGGTTTATCTCTTGCTGATACGATGAATCATATTGATTGTTCTACAAGTGTTGAACCAGCCTTGTGTCCCAGGAATAAATCCTACTTGGTCATGGTGAATAATTTTCTTAATGTACTGTTGTATCCTATTGGCTAGTAATCTTGTTGAGAATTTTTGCATCCATGTTCATCAGGGATATTGGTCTATAATTCTCCTTTTTGGTGGGGTCTTTGTCTGGTTTTGGAATTAAGGTGATGCTGGCCTCTTAGAACAAATTTGGAAGTACTCCATCTCTTCTATCTTTCCAAACAGCTTTAGTAGGATAGGTATTGTTTCTTCTTTAAACGTTTGATAGAATTGCCCAGAGAAGCCATCTGGCCCTGGACTTTTGTGTCTTGGGAGGTTTTGATGACTGCTTCAATTTCCTCCCTGGTTATTGGCCTGCTTAGGTTTTCTATTTGCACCCCGATGTTTATTAACAGCAATGTCCACAATAGCCAAACTGTGGAAGGAGCCTCGGTGTCCATCGAAAGATGAATGGATAAAGGAGATGTGGTTTATGTATACAATGGCATATTACTCAGCCATTAGAAATGACAAATACAAAAAAAGAAAGAAAGAAAGAAATGACAAATACCCACCATTTACTTCAACGTGGATGGAATTGGAGGGTATTATGCTGAGTGAAATAAGTCAATCGGAGAAGGACAAACGTTATATGTTCTCATTCATTTGGGGAATATAAATAATAGTGAAAGGGAATAGAAGGGAAGGGAGAAGAAATGGGTAGGAAATATCAGAAAGGGAGACAGAACATGAAGACTCCTAACTCTGGGAAATGAACTACGGGTAGTGGAAGGGGAGGAAAGTGGGGGGGGGGTGAATGGGTGACGGGCACTGAGGGGGGCACTTGACAGGATGAGCACTGGGTGTTATCTGTATGTTGGCAAATTGAACACCAATAAAAAATAAATTTATTATTAAAAAAAAGAAGTAGGAGGGGAGCGAGGAGGGTATGAAGACCACACTAATAATAAAACAACTGGGTGACAACACAGGCTCGGTTGGCTGTAATATGACTAGGTAGCAAGCACGTCTGCATTAATTTCATCTAAAGTCATGTATCATTATGGAGTTCCAAGCTCTGTCTCCTTGGTTTCTACAAACACAGAGCAGACTAGCTGGGTTGCAGATGATTCTTGCTGCCATTTCCTGGTCCGAAGCCAGGTTCATGGTGTGACTCATTCCCTCATTTATGGGAGGGATTAAGGTGGTGACCAGGAGAATAAAGGGAGGACTCCTAGGTCCTCCCATCCAACGTGAGTTCCTTCGTCCCTGTCAGACGAGCCAGCAAGAGCTGACTTCAACCATGAAGCTGCTGAGAGTCCTTGTGCTGGTTGCCCTCCCTCTTTACTGCCTTGCAGGTGAGTTCTGGGTGGGGAGGACAGGCTTTGGCCTGAAGATCTGTCAGTGCTTTCTGGAAGATCTCCTGTTCCCCAAACTCCAGTGTAGAGATCTCATTTCTCTGGTGTCTTCCTACTTCATGGTTACTAGTGTCTAGCTTCTCTGGACTATGCAGGGAATGTGAGAGGGATCGGGGAGGAGGGGGCACACATGTTCGCGGGCTTAAAGGAAATTCTATGCTAGAATCGAGAACTCAAGACCATTCACCCTAATCTTCCTGAATGTATGTGTCCACTGGAATGTAAGCAGATGACCACCATCTTAGAGACTCCCTAAACGGCTTCATCTCTACATAACTGAGACCACTTTTGCATGTTTTTTTCCAGGTTCTGGATGCTTACTCTTAGAAGAAGCGATTAACAAAGCAATCGATTCTCAAGTGAGCATAGATGAATACCAAAACTTCCTTCAACCTTTCACATATGGTCTTGAAACTAAAGAAGCCATAGCAGAGCTGAAGCAATGTTTTCTCCAGCAGTCGGATGAAACTCTGAGCAATTTTGCATTGATGATGGTAACTATGGTTTCTCCTGATGTGCTTTCAAACCAGTGGACAGGGACGAGCAGGCTCTAGGCTTGTCACTCATTATTCCATAGCAAGTGTTACACAGGCTTTATTTTATTTCAGTGAAATTAATTGCGGGTGCATGTGAATATTTTGAATCCAGAAAGCCAGCCAAGGTCCCAGTGCTGATTTGCCTCTTCACCGTGTGAATCTTTAGAAAATGATAAATGAAAAAGGCCAAAGAGAGAACACAACACACACACACACACACACACACACACACAACATTTTCTATCACAGTAAAAGACATTTGATTCTCAAGAAGTCCCTACTTGTAGCAGTGATCAGCAAAAACAATCCCCTTCTTCATAGAAACAAAGAAGAAAATGTTCATAAGAATTTTTGAGTAGGGGATCCCTGGGTGGCTCAGCGGTTTAGCGCCTGCCTTCAGCCCAGGGCGTGATCCTGGAGTCCCGGGATCAAGTCCCACGTCGGGTTACCGGCATGGACCCTGCTTCTCCCTCTGCCTGTGTCTCTGCCTCTATCTCTCTCTTTATATCATAAATAAGTTTTTAAAAATCTTTTTTAAAAAAGAATTTCTGAGTAGATTCCAGAAGAACACATTTGAAGAAGATTCTGTACATCCTACTAAAAGAATTGAAAGCACTTGCAAGCAATCACAATGTGTTTGTATAAATGACTGGATTCCTTGACCATGAATTAAAGAGCCCGTGAATGACAAGTAGAAATTATAGGTATGGACCTGTTGTGAGGGATGGAAAGTGTAAGACAACAATCAGTAGTGGTTTTGTTCTCTCCATCTTATTCCCTACCTTAAATGCCACTGAAAACATTCCAGGGTAGACGATTTAGAAATATTGCTAAAGGAACAGTTGGAAGTGACCTTCACTAACAAGGGGGCTGACACAAGGCACAACATGGATGAACCTTGAGGACTCTATGATGAAAGACAAATGCTGCGTGAGTTCATTCAGAGCCGTTTTCTAGAGTAGCTAATTTCCTAGAAACAGAAGGTATAATCATGCTCTCTAGAGGTTGGGTGGTATGGGAAATGAGGATTGTTCTGTGGGTATAGAGTTTCACCATAGCAAGATAAAAATGTTCTGGAGAATGGCTGCATCACAACGTGAATATATTCAACACTGTTGAACTGTATCCTTAAAATGATGAAAATGGTCAGTTTTATGTTATGTGTACTTACCGAACTAAACATTTTAAAGACTGAAAAAAAAAAAAACGCTACAGGCAAGGATAACGGAATTTTTTCTTAGAAATCTGGATTGGACTGATCACTTGGAGGGCATATCTCAAAAATTTTGTAGGTCTCAAAAATAATGGTTTTGGTTTCAACACTGTTTTTAATATTTCTAACATGTAAGGCCACACCAGAGCTCAAAAACTTCACATCTCTTTATCTTTGAGCTGAGACTTAAAAATTCTTTGTGAAAACTGATCATACACACAGCATATTTACGGGATATGATATTTCGTGGAACAGGAAACGTGGGGGAAAAATTATCCCCAGATCTCTGACGGGGAAAACCCTAGCACCACTCTGGCATCAATAAAGTCTCCTGACCCTTAGAATAAGATCTTAATTCAAACACCGACTTTCTTGGATACCAGATGTATGTGGACAAACCCAGGAAGGCAAGGAGAAGACATGTTTGTCTTTCAAGATTTTCCTTTGTCACAGAGAGCTGAAAATCTGAGCGATGTCTCTGCTTTTATTTTCTAGAACGAAATATATAATAGTTATTGGTGTGCTCTGTTTTAACCTTCCACGTGACCTGGGGCTCTGAGGACTGCAGAGAATGGTTGGACGCCGACTGCTGATTAATACAAACCACAACTTTCTTCTCCTTTTTGTCTTTTGATCTATCAACTGCAAGATAAGTGTTGAAACCTTGAGTACATTTTCATTTCAATAAAGTATCTGCAAATGGAAGTTCGTTTTTCTTATGTTATCTGATCAAACTGGAGGCTTTAGAGAGGCTCTTCTATCACCGGTGCATGTGCCCGTGTGCGCGCGCACACACACACACACACACACGCACGCATAGTTTCTCATTGGAGAACACCTGCGTGAAGGAGTGGGGAGTCTGAAAAGCACTTTGTTCCGCCCCATGTGTAGCCCAACATGGTCCTCTCTCCGTCAATGTGCTCTTCCACCCTCCTGACCCCCATTTCCCTCGGACTATCTGGGAAGTCCTCAAGACTTAGGTTCTGGTGTTTGTGAGGCTGGCAGTTCCTGGGCCACCGCAATCTTTGCCTGTGCTGCGAGCCAAGCTCCTGCGGCGGGGCCCCTCTCCACTCTCTGCCCCGGACCCAAGAGTGCGGGGCCAGGACCAGAGCCAGGGAGAGACGAGACTCATACAAAGCAGTAGTGACTCCTGTCTTGATGTTAAACTTTAATTAATGTGGCATTCATTTTGCTTTTTGAAATATCTTTAAAATCTGATGTGCCCTCATTCCTGAGGTTGGGCAGGGCCCTTTGAAATAGTGTGAGTGCCCGACTCCCGTCCCCGCAAGTGGCAATGTGGCCCAGTCTCTTCACCATGATGCCCTACAAAGGCACGTAGGTTGAGGGAAATATGTGTGTTCTTTAGGAATGAGGCAAAGCCAGCAGTTTTTATACTGAACCATAGCTACCCTTGCTTTTCCCTGTCCCCTCATTCCGGTCACCAGGGATAGTTTAATGCCACCCCTCTGCTCACAACTCACAGAACCTCTCTTCCTTCACAGGCTATCCTGTCACCCCAGAAGCCCCTTGACTTTTCCTCAGGACTGTTTCTCAGTTTCCACCAGGGCTGACCTTCTCCAGGCATAACCCATCCAGAGAATTAGACACATGATACTCAGGATTCCACATGAATGCTATACTCTCCTTGAAAACATAACCAATGGACACCTGGGTGGCTCAGCGGCTGAGCGTCTGCTTTGGCTCAGGTCGCGATCCCAGGGTCAGGGGATGGAGTCCTGGATCAGGCTCCCTGCCAGGAGAATGCTTCTCCCTCTGCTGTGTCTCTGCCCCCCTCTCCCTCTCTCTGTGTCTCTCATGAAGAAATAAATAAAATCCTTAAAAAATATATTAACCAAAACTGACTGAAGTAATAATGAATATATACCAACGTACCAGTGTGGGGTATATTCTTCTTTATTCTAATGCAGTTGTAAGATATCATATTTATTGTGCTTTTCATGGAAACTGGCCCAAAATAAATAAGACTCAGAAAAGTCATAATGAGTCTCACCTTTCTTTTTTCTCCCAAACACCTCAGGGCCTGTAGTGCTATTAGACTTGGGCAAAAGGACCCTTGCCCAGAACCCACATTTTAAGAGATCCCCGCTATTACACACACACACAACGTACCAGTGTGGGGTACGTTGTATGTGGGGTACACATACACACCAGTGTGGGGTACGTTGTATGTGGGGTACACATACACACCAGTGTGGGGTACGTTGTATGTGGGGTACACATACACATACACACACACACCAAACCATTTATTTATTAAGAACGCATGGACCATACTCAGTTCTGAGTGTTCTGGGTGCACCCTCACTGGCGACTGGGGGGGGAACCATCTTTATCTGCCTCTCACATACGGGGATCTCAATCCACCCTCTCTCCCTCTTGGACCATAACAGGAGAGGAACAGGAAGAGATTCAGCTGCAGGAAATGGAGAGGACACAGAGCCATGCAGAACTTCATATCTGTTGAGATGAGCCCGGTCCATCTGATGAAGGTGTCTACATGTTAAACAGAGCAAATTTCATGCAAGAATTGGTAATAGAGGGTATTGCAGGATGGGAGCAGTAAAAAGGGAAGATGAAGGACATGCAAAGACGGATCATTTGGAAGGACACTACTGTCTCTAGAACTGGAAATAAAAGGAGATTGTATAATAAAGTAAATATAGTGGCACATCAGCAAAAGTACCTATGAATAAAGGTATAGGGGTGTTCTTCTCCTGCACCTAGGACTGCGTCATTCTGTACCCTTGTAGGAGTGCTTTTTGGTTTTTGTTTCCAACCAAGATTTCACCTGAATTCAAAATGGTTAATTTAGCGTGTGGTATCGCTGTCAGGATTAGAACTTAGGGATTCATCCCTTCATATAATACCCAGTGCTCATCACAAATGCCCTCCTTAATGCCCACCACCCACTTAGCCCATTCTCTACCCGCCTCCCTCCCCTCCAGCAGCCCTCACTTTGTTCTCTGCAGTTAAGAGTCTCTTATGGCTTGCCTCCCTTTCTGTTTTTATCTTATTTCATTTTTCCTTCTCTTCCTCTATGTTCATCTGTTTTGTTTCTTAAATTCCACATATGGTGAAATCATATGGAAATTGTCTTTCTCTGATGGACTTATTTCGCTCAGCATAATACACCTTAGTTCCATCCTTTTCTGTGACTTTGTTTTTAATTATTATTTTTTATTGGAGTTCAATTGGCCAACATAGAGCATAACACCCAGTGCTCATCCTGCCAAATGCCCCCCTCAGTGCCCAGACCCAGGCACCCCAACCCCCTGCCCACCTCCCCTTCCAATACCCCTGGTTCATTTCCCAGAGTTAGGTGTCTCTCATGTTCTGTCACCCTCACTGATATTTTCACTCATTTTCTCTCCTTTCCCTTTATTCCCTTTCACTAATTTTTATATTCCCCAAATGAATGAGACCATATAATGTTTGTCCTTTTCCGATTGACATATTTCACTCAACATCATACCCTCCAGGTCCCACCACGTCGAAGCAATTGGTGGGTATTTGTCATTTCTAATGGATGAGTAACATTCCATTGTATACATAGACCACAGCTTCTTGATCCATTCATCTTTCGATGGACACCAAGGCTCCTTCCACAGTCTGGCTATTGTGGACATTGCTGCTAGAAACATCGGGGTGCAGGTGTCCCGGCGATTCACTGCTTCTATATCTTTGGGGTAAATCCCCAACAGTGCAATTGCTGGGTCGTAGGGCAGGTCTATTTTTAACTCTTTGAGGAACCTCCACACAGTTTTCCAGAGTGGCTGCACCATTTCACATTCCCAACAACAGTGCAAGAGGGTTCCCCTTTCTCCACATCCTCTCCAACATTTGTGGTTTCCTGTCTTGTTAATTTTCCCCATTCTCACTGGGGTGAGGTGGTATCTCATTGTGGGTTTGATTTGTATTTCCCTGATGGCCGGTGATGCGGAGCATTTGCTCATGTGCTTGTTGGCCATGTCTATGTCTTCCTCTGTAGGATTTCTGTTCATGTCTTTTGCCCATTTCGTGATTGGATTGTTTGTTCCTTTGCTGTTGAGTTTAATAAGTTCTTTATAGATCTTAGATACTAGCCCATTATTTGATACGTCATTTGCCAATATCTTCTCCCATTCTGTAGGTTGTCTTTTAGTTTTGTTGACTGTTTCTTTGGCTGTGCAGAAGCTTCTTATCTTGATGAAGTCCCAATAGTTCATTTGTGCTTTGTTTCACTTGCCTTCATGGATGTATCTTGCAAGAAGTTGCTGTGGCCAAGTTCAAAAAGGGTGTTACCTATGATCTCCTCCAGGATTTTGATGGAATCCTGTCTCACATTTAGATCTTTCATCATTTTGAGTTTATCTTTGTGTATGGTGTAAGAGAATGGTCCAGTTTCATTCTTATGCATGTGGCTGTCCAATTTTCCCAGCACCATGTATTGAAGAGACTGTCGTTTTTCCAGTGGATAATCATTCCTGCTTTGTCCAATATTAGTTGACCATAGACCTGAGGGCCCATTTCTGGATTCTCTATTCTGTTCCGTTGATCTATGTGTCTGTTTTTGTGCCAGTACCACACTGTCTTGATGACCACAGCTTTGTAGTCTAACCTGAAATCTGGCATTGTGATGCCCCCGGCTCTGGTTTTCCTTATCAATATTCCTCTGTCTATTCAGGGTCTTTTCTGATTCCACACAAATCTTAAGATGATTTGTTCCAACTCTCTGAAGAAAGTCCATGGTATTTTGATAGGGATTGCATTAAATGTGTAAATTGCCCTGGGTAGCATTGACATTTTCACCATATTAAATCTTCCAATCCATGAGCATGGAAAATGTTTCCATCTCTTTGTGTCTTCCTCAATTACTTTCAGAAGTGTTCTGTAGTTTTTAGGGTATAGATCCTTTACCTCTTTGGTTAGGTTTATTCCTAGGTATCTTATGCTTTTGAGTGCAAGTGTAAATGGGATTGACTCCTTAATTTCTCTTTCTTCAGTCTCATCGTTGGTGTATAGAAATGCCACTGACTTCTGGGCATTGATTTTGTATCCTGCCACACTGCCGAATTGCTGTATGAGTTCTAGAAATCTTGGGGTGGAGTCTTTTAGGTTTTCTATGTACAGTATCATGTCGTTGGCGAAGAGGGAGAGTTTGACTTCTTCTTTGCCAATTCGAATGCCTTTAATGTCTTTTTGTTGTCTGATTGCTGAGGCTAGGACTTGCAGTACTATGTTGAATAGCAGTGGTGAGAGTGGACATCCCTGTCTTGTTCCTGATCTTAGGGGAAAGGCTTCCAGTGTTTTCCCATTGAGAATGATATTTGCTGTGGGCTTTCCGTAGATGGCTTTTAAGATGCTGAGGAATGTTCCCTCTATCCCTACACTCTGAAGAGTTTTGATCAGCAATGGATGCTGTATTTTGTCAAATGCTTTCTCTGCATCTATTCAGAGGATCATATGGTTCTTGTTTTTTCTCTTGCTGCTATGACCTGTCACTTTGATTGCTTCACGAGTGTTGAACCAGCCTTGCATCCCGGGGATAAATCCCACTTGGTCATGGTGAATAGTCTTCTTAATGTATTGTTGGATCCTATTGGCTAGTATCTTGTTGAGAATTTTTGCATCCGTGTTCATCAGGGATATTGGTCTATAATTCTCCCTTTTGGTCTTGTTTTGGAATTAAGGTAATGCTGACCTCATGGAAAGAATTTGGAAGTATTCCATCCCTTTCTGTCCTTTGGAACAGCTTAGGTAGATAGGTATTGTTTCTTCTTTAAACGTTTGATAGAATTCCCCTGGGAAGCCATCTGGCTCTGGACTTTTGTGTCTTGGGAGGTTTTTGATGACTGCTTAATTTTCCTCCCTGGTTATCGGCCTGTTCAGGTTTTCTGTTTCTTCCTGTTCCACTTTTGGTAGTTTGTGGTTTTCCAGAAATGCGTCCTTTTCTTCTAGATTGCCTAATTTATTGGTGTATAGCTGCTCATCATATGTTTTTAAAATCGTTTGTATTGCCTTGGTATTGGTTGTGATCTCTCCTTTTTCATTTGTGATATTATTAATTAGAGCCTTTTCTCTTTTGTTTTTAATAAGGCTGGCTAATGGTTTCTCGATCTTATTAATTCTTTCAAAGAACCAACTCCTCGTTTTGTTGATCTGCTCTACAGTTCTTCTGGTGTCGTGCTCACTTCGGCAGCACATATGCAGTTCTTCTGGTCTCTATTTCATTGAGTTGTGTTCGAATCTTTATTAACTCTCTTCTTCTGCTCGGTGTAGGTTGTATTTGCTGTTCTTTCTCCAGTTCCTTAAGTGCAAGGTTAGCTTTTGTATTTGAGTTTTCCCAATTTTTTGAGAGATGCTTGTATTGCGATATATTTCCCCCTCAGGACTGCTTTTGCTGTATCCCACAGATTTTGTTTTTTTTTTTTTAATTTTTATTTATTTATGATAGTCACAGAGACAGAGAGAGAGAGGCAGAGACACAGGCAGGGGGAGAGCAGGCTCCATGCACCGGGAGCCCGACGTGGGATTCGATCCCGGGTCTCCAGGATCGCGCCTAGGGCCAAAGGCAGGAGCCAAACCGCTGCGCCTCCCAGGAAACTCATGTATCCCACAGATTTTGAATGGTTGTATCTTCATTCTCATTAGTTTCCATGAATCTGTTTAATTCTTCTCTAATTTCCTGGCTGGCCCTTTCATCTTTTAGCAGGATGCTCTTTAAACTCCACGTGTTTGAAATCCTTCCAAATTTCTTCTTGTGATTGAGTTCAAGTGTCAAAGCCTTATGGTCTGAAAATATGCAGGGGACGATCCCAGTCTTTTGGAATCAGTGAAAACCTGATTTGAGACCCAGTATGTGGTCTATTCTGGAGAAAGTTCCATGTGCACTTGAGAAGAATGTGTATTCAGTTGCGTTTGGATGTAAAGTTCTGTAAATATCTGTGAAATCCATCTGGTCCAGCGTATCATTTAAAGCTCTTCTCTCTTTGGAGATGTTGTGCTTAGAAGATCTGTCATTTGCAGAAAGCGAAGTGTTGAAGTCTCCCAGTATTAGCGTATTATTATCTAAGTATGTCTTAACTTTGGTTATTAATTAATTGATATATTTGGCAGCTCCCACATTCGGGGCATAAATATTCATGATTGTTAGTCCTCTTGCTGGATGGATACTTTAAGTATGATAAAATGTCCCTCTTCATCTCTTACTACAGTCTTTGGGATAAACTTTAATTTATCTGATATGAGGATGGCTACCCCTACTTTCTTCTGAGGACCATTTGAATGGTACGTGGTTCTCCAACCTTTTATTTTCAGGCTGTAAGTGTCCTTATGTCTAAAATGAGACTCTTGTAGACAGCAAATAGATGGGCCTTGCTTCTTTATCCAGTCTGAAACCCTGCGCCTTTTGATGGGGTCATTAAGCCCATTCACGTTCAGAGTTACTATCGAAAGATATGAATTTAGTGTCATCATGATACCTATTCAGTCCCTGCTTTTGTGGATTATTCCTTGGGCATCCTCTTTCTTTTACAGAGTCCCCCTTAATATTTCTTGCAGAGCTGGTTTGGTGGTCACATATTCTTTCAGTGTCTGCCTATCTTGGAAGCTCTTTATCTCTCCTTCTATTCTGAATGAGAGCCTTGCTGGATCACGTATCCTTGGCAGCATGTTCTTCTCATTTAGGACCCTGAATATATCCTGCCAGCCGCTTCTGTCTTGCCAGGTCTCTGTGGAGAGGTCTGCTGTTAATCTAATATTTCTCCCCATATAAGTTAGGGATCTCTTGTCTCGTGCTGCTTTAAGGATTTTCTCTTTATCTTTGGGATTTACAAGTTTCACTATTAAATGTCAAGGTGTCAAACCGTTTTTATTGATTTTAGGGGGGACCTCTCTATCTCCTGGGTCTGAATGCCTGTTTCCCTCCCCAAGTTAGGGAAGTTCTCAGCTATGGTTTGTTCAAATATGTTTTCTTGTCCTCTGTCCCTGTCGGTGCCCTCTGGAACCCCAATTAAATGTAGATTTTTCCTTCTGAGGCTGTCATTTATTTCCCTTAACCTTTCCTCATGGTCTTTTAATTGTTTTTCTCTTTCTTCCTCAGGTTGTTTCCCTTCCATCAATGCGTCTTCTATGTCACTCACTCGTTCTTCTACTTCATTAACCCTCGTCGTTAGGACCTCCAGTTTGGATTGCATCTCGTTTAATTGATTCTTAATTTTGGCCCGATTAGATCTAAATTCTGCAGACATGAAGTCTCTTGAATCCTTTATGCTTTTTTTCCAGAGCCACCAGCAGCTTTATAATTGTGCTTCTGAATTGGCTCTCTGACATCAAATTGTAATCCAAATTCTGACACTCTGTGGGAGAGAGGACTGTTTCTGATTCTTTCTTTTGTGGTGAGTTCTCTTTTCTAGTCATTTTGCTCAGTGCAGAGTGGCTGAAAACGAGTTGTACTGGAAAAAAGGAAGGCAGAAGAAAAGAGGGGTATCATCTGGTTCTATGTACTGTAAATCCCTCGACTTGCCCTGGAGTTGTCCAGCGCTGCTCAGTCAAGAACTTGCTCTTCCCCTGTCCTTCAGCTGGTCTTCTGGGGGAGGGGCCTGCTGTGCTGATTCTCAGGTGTGTGCACCTGGGGGAGCTGCCCTGCGCCCCCCGCCCCCTGCCCGGTGCCGGGCTCAGTGGGAGCTGTTTACCCCGTGAGGCCCCTGTTCCCTGGCAGCCCCGCTCCATCCCAGGCACAGGGTGACACCAGGAGGAACAACCACACTGGCGGCAGCCCGCCTTCCAGCTCTGGAGTCAGCTCCCGCAGTCACTGCCGCCGCAGTCTCCCAGTCTGCACTGGCCTGGATGCTCCTTGGGCGGGGTGCTGATCTGCACGGTTCGGGGGTGCCCGGCGGCAGGAGGGTCCTCGCTGCCCTGTGTCCTCCCTCCTGTGCCTCCGCCTGCCCCGGGGGTGAGCATAGGATCCTGGGCTGTGTCTGCTCGAGCCCTGCGATCCGGGGCCTGCACTGCTGGAATCGCGCTCCCGGGCGCAAGGCTCCCGAAGGCAGCAGGGCGCAGCCCCCTCCGCCCTGAGCCGCCGCCTGAACTGTTCCCGGGGCCCCGCCGGGCGCGCGCTCCAGCCCTTTACCGCGCTCGCCCGGTGTGTGGGGCGCTCCCCCGGGGTGCACTTCCTCTGTTAGTGATCCTGGGAGACTGGAGGCTCCCCTGCCCCTCCTGCGGTTCTGCCCATTTTCCCTGCTAAGCGCCCTTACCTCCAGGAAGAATCTGGTCTGGATTTTTAGGTTTCCTGCTCCTCCGGGACTGGGCTTCCCTGTCCCCGGGGGCTTTCACCGCGGGCCTTAGCTGGGGTCCTCGGGGCCCCTCCCCACTGGATTCTCTTTTTCCCCCCACCTTCTACCTTGTTAGAAGCGCAGACTCCTCTCTGTAGTGTTCCAGCTGTTCTCTCTTTAAATCTCAGGGCGAATTTGGTGGCTTTTAAGGATGATTTGAAAGTTATCTAGGAAAGTTGGTGGGGACAGGTGACTTGGGGACCCTACTCCTCTGCCATCTTGCCAGTGAGTCCTTTCCTGTCCACCCTAATTAAAATCATGACTCTCTTTTTCTCCATGGCACTTACCACCTTCTAATAAACCATCTATTTTGCCTCTTCGTTTGATTTATTACTTCTCTGCCCTCGATAAAATATAAACTTCGTGACAGCACAGATTTTTGCCTGTTTTCCTTACTGATGTGTCTCCAGTGCCAAGAACAGTGCTTGACACGAAATTGAAATGAAGGAAAACTTTTCCCTCTACTCTTCAAGGTCTTCTGCTGGACTGGTAATTAAATTTACTTAAAATAGATTAACAGGAGAAAAAACACAGTTTTATTATTTATGAACCATAAATAGAGCCTATCAATAAAATTGATACCTAAAGGAATAATGAAGGCAGGCAGATTTTTACTTTTTAAACAAAGAGACAATGAATGAGTGAGGAATTGACAGGACAAAAGAAACTTAACTTTGGGAGCTACAATTGGTAGGGAATTCTAAACAAAATTGGACTGGGGTAGTAAACTAGTAAAAAGTAATAAGGAGTCTTCAGGGCTCTACACTTTATATCTCTGGTGATATAAGGATGTCCACATCCTGGTAGAGGAAAAGTGCCCTACGCAGGAAGATTTATTTCCTCAATCACGGCAGCAGAGGATGATCTGAATGTCCTTATGCACAGATTGCCTCTTAAGTAACTTTTATTGAAAATAATCAATATGCCAAAGTGGTACATTAGGGGGCAGCCTGCACTTGGCCCCTACAGAAGGCACGTTCGACAAGATGTTTGTGGATGAATGACCCTGATGGAAAAAATCAGCCAGTGGGAGGACCCAGTCAAGCAACAATCAATGAGAGACACGAGTTCCCGGGCAAGTCCGGGTCGGAGATTCTAAGAAAATGACAACGGAATTGAAGAAAAGACCATTCCAGACGATAGTACAAAGTCAAGAACCACCAGCAAAGAATTGGGAGCTCCAGCATGATCTGACTTGCATTACATCATGTACTTTCTGGGGTCCTGGAGATGACTGTAAAATATGGGGTGCTGTGGCAGCTAGAAGCACTGAGTCTGGAGCATGTAAATGATTCCCTTCAGTGGGGCAGCAAGCCCTCTCTATGAGGGGACCTAACAACCCCACTGAACCTGAGGCTGTAAGCAATATCACTCCTAGAAGAACTTGTGTCCCACTGGGGATGGACATTCCCTGTGGCTTTTGATGAAGGAGGGAATTATGGAATCTCACTTAAAAGGCAACATGGGTGGAGATGTGATAGATGTGGGGGTGTCAAAGGGATAAACAGACGCTTATGAGTCCTGGTCATCAGATTGCACATCAATGAGCATACTTAGGGGAACACAGACAAGTGAACGTTTTCCTCAAGTTTAGGGTTAATGGGCAGATGTGGATGCTCAGCTCTCCAGGAGTAGGTGTGATTCCTAGACAGGACCACAAGATGTCACCCTTCCCGTGCCAATGACCCAGGCTCCACATCCCTGTTCTGGGTAACTGTGCATCCAACTTGATGACCTGGACGCTGCTGGATGCTGCTTTTGGAACTCTGGGGAGAATGTAAGGGAAAAGCATTAGCCTGAGGTGTTGGTGAGTGGTCTAGAGGTCGCAGAGTAATGTGCATGTGCTGAGTCACAAAGAGTTAACTGAAGGGTGAACCCTGGAGATGCACTAAACACTGAGAAGTAGACAGAAAACAAATAATACCAGAGAGTTTTTTGGGTCAAAACCAGAGTGAAGAAGATGTGAAGCCCAGGCAGGTTGGTTGTAGTTGTGATAAGGGCACAATATTAGAGATGCTGCTAGTTGAGAACCGTGTGACAATCAGGTAGCTCGGCTGTGGGTATCCTTCATACAAAATCATAGCAGCAATGTTTCTATCATTTATTACCCTGAAATTTCATTTTTACTGATGGCCATGTGAATGGGAAATCTATAAAGTGATGCACAATGATTCTTGAGTAAATATTCAGTCTTGTGGTCCCTGCTCCTCAGGCTGCCGTGGGTAACTGGACAGTAGGTCTCTGAAATTTACTGTTGGCAACACCCAATGGGCTCTTTTTGATGAAGACCACCCCATCTCAAGGCTGGAGACTGGGGGGGGTAATAACAAGACAAACACAGTAATGCAGGGTGAGTGATTTATTGAAGGAAGATGTTGAAACCTTTACATTTTCCAGAAGATCAGGTGACCATTAGGAGACAGAAGTACTAGTACAGAAGATTCAAAATACACATTTCACCAGGATTTTTTCCTAGACAGATAAAGAAAGAGAAGTTCAGTCATGCTGCTCCTGGGGAGGACACCTTAACACAGACTGTCACTCACAAAAACTTATCAGTGAAGTTTTGACCAACAAAAGGCAAGCAGAATGGGCACAAGACAGGAAACCTAGGAGGATGGTGAATTAAATACACCTGACACAATTACAACAAGTCATGCAAGACAGTAAAAACTTATTTCCATAGTCTGGCAAATAAAGCGTGAGGTGACCCAAGACTCAGGTTTCTAATGGAAGGAGGAGCAGTCCAGGAGTTTTTTTCTTTACTATCCCAGGGCAGAAGACTCTTAATTTCTCACTGCAGTGGGGATACAGTGGTGTTACTAGAACAAAAGTGGGACAGAACTTTGGGAATATGGCTTTCAGGGGAGTCTCGGGCTCACAGTATAGAAATTCAACCGGATGACACATGTCTTCTCAGCACTGAAAACCCAGTCCCTGTGGGCATTTGTGATTGAACCTCATGACCTAAATCCAGCACTCGATGGGCTGAGAGGTACCTTTAGGTATCTTATTTCTTGATAAATATGTTATTTAAGTGTTTCACCTTCACATGTGGCTACAAGAGACAGAGGAAGGAAGGTCTCTGGACATGAGCACGTTAAGGGAGACAGTAGTAGACAGAGAGTGGTGAAAATGGGCTGAGGTATGGGGGGGTAGGCCTTGGCTTTGCAGCAGCTGACAGAGTACCCAGCCAGCTGCCCTGGCACTGTTGACAGAGAGTCAGGTTTCCTTCCTCCTAGCTGACTCCCCATTCAACATTCCCATCACCCCCAGGGGATTGCCTTATGACTGTGTCCACTCTGAGGGGAGAACCTGCCCTCAGGGAAGCTCCCAGGCAAGGAAGCAGCCAGGCTTTGACCCTTTGATATCACAGCTTGGGGCCCTAGTTGTCCTCCTCCCCAGTTCACTATGGGTAACCTAGCACCCAGGAAAGTGACCTAAGAAGAAGGAAGGTGCCCAGATGTTCTGTGCAGCCTCAGTGTGTCTCCTCAGGTGTAATGTCATCCACCCTGTGGCCAGCTCTCACCCTGTCAGGGGCCAGCAGGGAGACAGGTACCCCCGCCTCTTGTGCTCCCACAGAGCAGCACCCTGACTGCCTTCCTGGCTGCTCAGCTGAGCAGAAGTCTCTATGAACAGAGAAAGAATGAATTACCAATACGCCTGCAATTAGCTTTCTTTGCACAATGGGTATCTTATCTGTGCAGCTCTTCACTTGCAACTTGGCATTAAGGGCTGCTTCAGGTGGGTTATATGCAAGCTGCAGGTGAGGCTTGTATAAAGCTTCATGTTCAAAGAGGAAGGCAATCATTTCCTTTCCAAGGGATGGACATACGATCGCATTGGCTGGTGAAGAAAAAGAAATACAATCAATGTAAGGAAAATCACATTTTCCCGTGGCTCCCCGAAGTCAGAACTAGACAGGAACCCAAGAGGTTCTAGGATCTCATTCCATAAGAGTGCCAGTGACAATGTGGGACAGTAGAACTGTGACTTCCTTATATCTTGGAGTGAGCACAGAGCCAGGACTGGAATACAGGCTTACTGATCCCCAATTCAGTTTTTATTCTTGTTAAAACATGTCCCCTCCTTTCCAAGACCCTCCTGTCTGCTCAGCAGAGGGAAAGAGGAGGATGTTTAGGAAGTCATATGAAATAGAAGGACAAAGAAGACTGGGTTAGTATTCTGGGTAAGAAGATATGCAAAAGTATTGTGGAATGGGTGGCCGGAATTCATCTATATAAACAGAAATCCCAACCCTCTGAGCGTACTTGTTCTATCACAAAATACTGGCAGCACTCCTAGAAAACCAGGAAGATTGGTGGATACAGTGAGATCTACTCAGGACTAGATGTAGTGAGTAGTTCTTACTCCCAGAGCCCCCTTGAAGACTTATTATCAGAGACTAAGAAAACACAGGCTCTTCTGAAAGTGAGAACTCTCCCCAAGCCCTTCCAGTTGTAACATTTTATGAGCCTGAATCCCTGAGTTTAAAAGCTGTGGACTACACTGGCACCTGGAAAACTCTGGAAAGGGGAACGTCTGGGAACAGTAGATATCAGCTTGATGGCCAAAGTTAGACCCTTGATAGACTTAATCTCATCCATTGCTGTAGCTATTCTTGTGGTATCTGTCAGACCCAACGACGAGGAGAGACTTGGAGACATCAAGCATTTTGTTCAAGTTCAAAGCACTGGCAAATGAGAGCCATGATTCAGACCTAAATCTTAAGTCCTCTGCTTCTGAAACACAGCTCACAGATAAGGAGGGAAGTTTCAGTGGAAGCTCTTGAAAATTGCCTGCAACGTTTTGTTATAGAACTTCCAGGGTGTTGGGAACTGATAAAATGAGCGCTGAGGTTGGGAGTGGAGTGGAGGGCTAGTGTACAAGCAGAGGGAAAAATAGAAAAGCCACTTAGGTTCACCTAGCTCAGAGAAGGGTACTCACCAGGGCTGGTGCCTGTCTGATGAGTAGTGATACTCACCCTCATAGCAGCAAAGAGCCAGAGTGACCAGCAGGACACTCAGGGACAGCCTCATGGTTTATTTTGCTTTGAGTTTTCAGCTTTAGTGAATGCTGAGCAATTAGCAGCTGAACAAAGCAGCCTGGGGAGCCCAGGGCTACTTATAGCTAGAGAGCCTCTCTGGTGTTGCCCAAATAAACATGTGGTCAGGTCATGGGCCTGGCTTCCAGCCCTCCGTTCCTCTCTCAGGCTCATGCCATCCATCCATCCATCCATCCATCCATCCATCCATTTCCAATATGAAAGTTCCTATTCATAGGCATTGCTAGCAGCAGGCACCTCTCCTTTGTAGCAAACACTGAGGTTGTAGTTTTACAAATGTGTAGTCAATTAGTAGATGCAGGCCCCCTCCCCTGGACAGTAGCTCACAAACTGTACAGGAAGCCTCTGGTTTTGCTCAGTCTTACTTAGCATAGTGCCTGGCATACAGGAGTGGAAAAGTAAATACCCTTGGAAGAATGAATGGATATGAATCAACAAAGCACTAAATTGATTAGGGTGTATCTTCAGTATGAAATGATGCCTGCTATGCCAAGTTTCCCCTTGAGCAGGTGAGGGAGAAAGGTTAGCATGGTGACCATAGTGAAAGGATTGAGTGGTTTTAGAGTCCCAAGAAAAGGCAATGCCAAGAGGAAGACTACCTCTTCAATACTAATCTCCTATTCTAATCTAATATTTTTAAAAATATCAAAGACATCTGAAATCAAATCAGGCTCTAATGGAGACAGAGAAGCTCCTCATTAGTTTTATTTTTTTTAATAATAAACTTATTTTTTATTGGTGTTCAATTTGCCAACATACAGAATAACACCCAGTGCTCATCCCGTCAAGTGCCCCCCTCAGTGCCCGTCACCCATTCACCCCCACCCCCCCGCCCTCCTCCCTTTCCACCACCCCTAGTTCGTTTCCCAGAGTGAGGAGTCTTCATGTTCTGTCTCCCTTTCTGATATTTCCTACCCATTTCTTCTCCCTTCCCTTCTATTCCCTTTCACTATTATTTATATTCACCAAATGAATGAGACCATATAACGTTTGTCCTCTGATTGACTTATTTCACTCAGCATAATACCCTCCAGTTCCATCCACGTTGAAGCAAATGGTGGGTATTTGTCATTTCTTTCTTTTTTCTTTTTTCTTTTCTTTTTTGTATTTGTCATTTCTAATGGCTGAGTAATATTCCATTGTATACATAAACCACATCTTCTTTATCCATTCATCTTTCGATGGACACCGAGGCTCCTTCCACAGTTTGGCTATTGTGGACAGCGCCGCTATAAACATCGGGGTGGTCCAGTGAGAATGGGGAAAATTAACAAGGCTGGAAACCACAAATGTTGGAGAGGATGCGGAGAAAAGGGAACCCTCCTGCACTGTTGGTGGGAATGTGAAATGGTGCAGCCACTCTGGAAAACTGGAAAACTCAGTTTTAGTTGCCAACTAGAAGGCTCACACCTCAGTCATCATGGTCTGGACATAGAGCGCCCCTACCGGAGCTCTCCCTCTGCCTCTCCCCAGGCATGAGCAGCGTGTTGTATGGAAACACAGAGGAGGTGTGGAAAATTCTTACAAAAGGCATTGGGAGGTCAGTCTGGTTATCCAGAGGAGCATATAGGAGAGCCATTCAAAGGTATAGAGTATTCTGACTTGAAGAGATGACTGGAGGAGGGACCCTGAAAGAACAGCATGAGGGGAGATGAGAGGGCATAAACCACGTTCCTTGTGCACATCAGGTAAGTAGGTTACCCTGGAACATGTAATACATACAACAGTGCATGGTGGCCAAGGGAAGGCTTTGCAACTGGAGAGACACGATGGGCCAAATCAAGGAGAGTTTCCATTGTACTCTGTGGGATGTCAGGGCAGAATGGTGGGTGGGACGAGACACACCTAGGTTTATTTGCACGAGTGCTTTCCTGCTGGATTTCAGATCTAGTCAAAATCACATGGGCTTATCACACCCATTATGAAGGCTCTTGCATGATAACAGGAAGGAAGGGAGGGAGGGAGGAAGGAAGGAAGGAAGGAAGGAGAAAGGAAGAAAGAAAAAGCAAGAGCAAGTATTGGCAAGGGATGTGGAGCTTTAAGGAACCCTTGTGCATTTGGTGGGGAATGTAAAATGGTGCAGCCTCTGAGGAAAAGAGCCTGAAGGTCACTCCGGAAATTACAAGGAGAGTTAATAGGATCAATTGAGTTCACCTCTCAGTACCTGTGCAAAAGATTTTAAAGTAGGAGGTCAAACATATTTGCATATCCATGTTTATAGCAGCATTATCCATAGTAGCCAAGAGGTAGGAAGAACCCAGGGTTCATGTACCTGAATAGATGCAGGGTATGCAGTACATGCATATAATGTAATATTATTTACATTCAGACTTATAAAGCAAGGAAACCAGTCACGTGCTACAAATGGGTGAAGCTTGAGGACAGTACACTAAGGGAAATAAGCCAGTTAAAAAAGACAAATGCTGTGTGATTCCGTTAAGAGGGGGTTCCTATAGTAGTCAAATTCATAGAAATAGAGAGTAGAATGGTGGTTGTCAGGGGCTGGGGCAGGTAAATTATCTGTTCAAAACAATGTGTCCTCACAAAAACAGTGAGCTGATTATACCTGGAAACATGCCACTGTAATCCTCTACAACTGGTCCTTTTGGTGAAAACCTCCTGTAGACAATGCTAATTGCGGTAATAAAAAGAGTAGCACTAATTTGTGCTTACTAGCTATGGCCAGACAATGCGCAAACATATGGCCAGACAATTGCGCATCTACAATCATTGCTACACATCTACAAGCCGTTACATTTCCTATTTTATATTATTATTATTATTATTTCTAAAAAGATTTTATTTATTTATTCACGAGAGACAGAGAAAGAGGCAGAGACATAGGCAGAGAGAGAAGCAGGCTCCCTGCGTGGAGCCCGATGTGGGACTTGATCCCAGGACCCCAGGACCACGACCTGAGTGAGCCAAAGGCAGATGCTCAATACTGAGCCACCCAGGTGTTCCATGTTTCCTATTTTAACAGTTAAGTCAACTAACTAGCAGAAGAGAGTAGGAACTTGCTCAAACTTGTTCAGTTTGGAAGCCAGTAGGTCTAGCTTAGGCATGACGATATGTGAATTGTAAAGTAACAAAATGGTACTTTCAGTCGGAGTAGCTGGAGGTGGTGACATGTCAGATGGAAGAGGGGTGATGATAGTGAAGTTCTCTGCTTGCATTTCAGTTTCTGCCTCAGTTGGATTCCTCTGGGTGATGATCCTCAAGCTAGTTTCTTCATCTCTCTCTCCAATTCACTTCTTCTTTTACTTTTGTTTTTTAAAGAATCATCCATTTATTTTGGGGGAGAGGAGCAAAGACAGAGGGAGAGAGACTCTCCAGCAGTCTCCCCGATGAAAGCATAATCTGACCCAAGGCTGATCTCATGACCCCAGTATCATGACGTGAGGTGAAACCAAGAGTTGGCCTCTTAACCGACTGAGCCACCGAGGCAAACTTGCTTCTTTTACTTTTTAAAGATAGTTTACTGACAATGCCAAATGCGGATGGGGATGTAGAGCAACAGAAGCTCTCATTCGTTGCCTGTGGGAATGCAAAAGGGTATGGCTACACTGAAGGAAGGTTTGAAATTTCTTTCTTTCTTTTTTTTTTTTTTTTTAAGATTTTATTTGTTGATCTAGGAGAGACACAGATACATAGGCAGAGGGAAAAGCAGGCTCTCCACGGGGAGTCCGGTGCGGAACTTGATCCCAGGACCCCAGGACCATGACCCAAGCCAAAGGCAGACGCTCAAACCACTGAGCCATCCAGGTGCCCTGTAATTTCTTTTAAAAGTACACATAGTCTTACCATATGATCCAGCAATTGCATTTCTTGATATTTATGCAAAGGAGTTAAAGATATGTCTACTTGAAACTCGCACATGATATTTATGGCACTTTCATTCATATTTGCCAAAATCTGGAAGCAATCAAGATGTCCTTCAGTAGGTCAGTGGAGGAAGAAACTGTGGTGCCTTCAGACAACAGGATATATTTCTAAGGTTCTGTCTCTCTTAAGGATGAGCTTTATGGTGTGAGAAGGCACAGAAGAACCTTACATACATATTACCAAATAAGAGAAGCCAACCTGAAGAGCTGCATAGTGTATGGTTACAGCTCTATGACATCCTGGAAAGGCAAAATTATGGCGACTGTAAAAGATCCGTAGTGTCTGTGGGCTGGGGAGGAAAGAGGGATGAATATGCAGAGTGCAGAGGATTTGCAGGCTGGGACACTACTCTGTATGAGATGATGATGCCAGATATCTATCATTGTGTATCTGTCAAAACCCATCAAATGTACAATCTGAGTGAAATGTAATATAAATTACTGACCTTGAGTGATAAGGATGTGGCAGTATAAGTTCACCAATTGTGACAAATGTACCATCAGGTGTGGCGTGTTGATGGTGAGGGAGGTTGTGCACATGTGGAAGTGAGGGGCACATCGGGACTCCGTGTGCTCTGCTCGATTTTTCTGTGAACCTAACACTTCTCTAAAACAATAAAGGCTATTAAGAAAAAGGGGAATAAAAAAATTAAAAAAAAAAAGAAAAAGGGAAATGGGAAGCCCAAGTGGCTCAGTGATATATCGCTGCCTTCGGCTCAGGGCCTATCCTGGGGGCTTGGGATCGAGTCCCGCGTCTAGCTCCCTGCGTGGAGCCTGCTTCTCCCTCTGCCTGTGTCTCTGCCTGACCCCTTCTGTGTCTCTCATGAATAAGTAAATAAAATCTTAAAAAAAAAAAGAAAAGAAAAGGGAAATATCTTGTTGAGACATTCTCTTTCAGTAAGAACACCATCAGAAAAAAATGAATCAATGGAATTGTCACCATCTATAGATAGTTGATCAAACCAAGAAAATCCCAGATAATCTACTGAAAAAAAGTGTTAAAATTGATAAAGTTTATTGTGTAACTTAATATAAGACCAGCATGTAAACCACAGTTACTTTCCTATCAACCTGCTATTAGCATTCATGACATCAAGGAAAAAAAGATGCCATCGGCAACAGAACAATAGCAGCAATAAAATTATTCTGAAATATACCGAAGTGAAAAATGCAAAATTTTAAGGATCAAATCACGAAACATTACTTATAGATATAAAAAAGAATCTCAACAAGTAGATGGACACACTGTTTCTGAGGGAACTAGAACAGCGAAGGAAGTCTCCTATTCTCAAATTATTTTACGAATCCAATCCAGCTCACATCAGAATCCCCATTATCCAGCTTTACAGTTTGTGTTGAATTTTGAAGTGCTGGATCTTTCAAAGTAGAATGTGTTCACGTATTGAGTTGTGCGAATAGTGTGTAAGGGCCCAACGGTAGAGCCAGACTACTGGGTTCAAGCTCAGCTCTTGCACTTTCTAAATGTGGGCACATCAGCAAGATGCTGACCCTCTTAGCCTAGTGCCTCATCTGCAAAATAATGTGATAACAATAGTGCCCGCCTCATGGGATTTATCTTTGGATAAATGAATTAATACAGGAATAATCCTCAGCACAGTATCTGACAGTAAATGTCACCTACAATGTTTATATAATGAAAAGGAAAACATACAAGTAAAATGTGAAGCATAGTAAATCAACTCACTTCCAAATGAAATCTCAAACTGAATCTAACCGACTTCGCCAATGAGGAATGTTTATTTATCCTTAATGTGAACAACGTGTGCCTCGGAATTTGTCTTCGGTTCCTTTGGCATTTCTCTCACATTAAAGTGGGGTTCCTCTCAGTTAAAATTCCTTCCATGTTACTTCTCAGTCGGTTTCTTGTTTTATGATCACATTGAAATGGCTGTTGTGATTTTAAATTCCTAATCACCTAGTACTGGAACTAAGGTATAGGGGAGTGGTGGGTGGCCATAGATATTAGTTATCCTCAAGGCACAAAGGGTCTCTGGATCCTGTTCACATCAGGAGGCGCTGGGAACACGTGTCTGTTTGCTTGTGGTTTAAACCCCAGGGATTCTCTCGGGTTGAAGTCTTTAAGTGGTTAACATAGACATGGGGCATGCAAAGTTTTAAGATATCACACCTGCATCATAAGGTCCCAAATGGTGTTTGGAATAACAGATCACAATGTCATTTTTAGCTGGTACCTAGGGGAATTCAATCACCTCTCTTCCCATTTGCACATTCATGTGAGGAGTCTTTTCGGGGTTTACATCTATACAGATGAAAAATATGAATAAACCTGCCTCATTTTAGCAACACATGATATTCATGGACATACAAAACTAAACATCTCATTCGGCTCTTTAAGAGATGCATTTGTCGGGATCCCTGGGTGGCGCAGAGGTTTGGTGCCTGCCTTTGGCCCAGGGCGCGATCCTGGAGACCCGGGATCGAATCCCACATCGGGCTCCCGGTGCATGGAGCCTGCTTCTCCCTCTGCCTTTGTTTCTGGCTCTCTCTGTCTCTCAGTCTTTCATGAATAAATAAATAAATAAATAAAATCTTAAAAAAAAAAAAAAAAGAGATGTATTTGTCAACACCATTTTATATCATGGATGTAAGAAGTATCAAATTTGAAATATATATGTCTTCATCCAAAGCTGCAAATATCTTTTTCTTAAAAGATTTTATTCATTTATTCATAAGAGACTCACAGAGAGAGGCAGAGACACAGGCAGAGGGAGAGGCAGGCTCCCTGCAGGAGCCTGATGGAGGACTCGATCCCAGGACCCCGGGATCATGACCTGAGCCAAAGGCAGATAGATGCTCAACCACTGAGCCACCCAGGTGCCCCTGCAAATCATCAGCGTGCCTTATTTTATAAGCTCCGCAAAACCATTCTATTACTTCTTCTCTTGTCATTATCACCATTGAGCCTGTGAGATTTTTGCCCTGAGGTTCATCAGGGAAATGTGTGAGCTGACCAAGCCATCTACTACTTCCGTAGATCATTGCCTCAACTCTCATACCCCTAGTACATGCTCAGTCACTTGCTCTAAGCTGTGGGCTGCAAAAAGAAGCCCATGATGTGGAAAAGACCACTGCACATCAGAGATTATTTCCTTCACCGGTTTCAAATGTGAATCTCATTTCAATTCTACAACAATGATTTACTAAAGGTTATGTGTTTCCAAACCTTTTGACTTTTTGAATCTATTTTTCTTTTAAGATTTTTTAATTTATTCGTTTGAGAGACATCACAGGAGGAGCAGCAGGCTAGGGAGTAGAAGAGGGAGAAGCAGGCCCCCGAAGAGGAGGGAGCCCGACATGGGGCTCAATCCCATGATTATGACCCAAGCCAAAGGCAGACACTTAACTGACTGAGCCAGCCAGGCACCCCGACTTTTTGACTCTTAAACCGAACTCCCAAATTATAGTTAGTAATTGCAGTCAAATGCTCTACCCCTGAGCTATACCCCCAATAGTTGGTAATTGATACAAACTCTTGACTGAGAAATAGAAGGTAACAGCTACCCACTATTATCAGTTACTAGCAATGCCTTAAAATAAATGCATATTTTGGGGGATCCCTGGGTGGCTCAGCGGTTTGGCGCCTGCCTTTGGCCCAGGGCACGATCCTGGAGTTCCGGGATCAAGTCCCGCATCGGGCTCCTGGCATGGAGCCTGCTTCACACACACGTGGACAAAACCAGAGATACACAATATCATACTTGCACACAAACACACATACACACAAACACACACATCCTTCTGTTATCATTTTGCCATTCCGTGATAGAATATTTCTATCACAGAGTCATTTTGAATAAATTAATTTTATAGAACAACTGATTTTGTCAATCAGTATTATTGTTTCCAAAATACTAAGTAAGCATTTACGTTCAGTGAGCACTCTTATGGGCTGGTCATTACCCTGGAAGGTTCACACGTTCTGTCTCACTTAGTCCCTACCAGTAGCCAGGAGATAAAGATTATCCCCACCATTGCATGTGGAGATGAAGAATGTCTTGCTCAAGTGTTCCTCACCCTGGCTCTGTGTCAGAATCAGCCGTGAACATTTCAAAAACAACTGATGCCCAAACTGCCCACCATCCCTGCCAGGACAAACATGCAGATATCTCTGCAGGTAGAACCCATCAAGTCCTCAATTCTTCACCTCCATCACCCTTAGGTTTCAACTGCCCAGTGGCTGGGGAGGCGGGTGCTACCCGTTGGTGGTGGGAGGAGGCCAAACCTTGCTATGAGACTCAGAGAACACCCAGCATCACCACAGTGGTGGCCTTGAAACCTTTTCGTTTTTATTTTAAGTCTTATTTTTATTTGAGTAATCTGTACACCAAAATGGGCCTCAGACTCAGGACCTGGTGATGAAGAGTCCCATGCTCCTCCCACTCAGCCATCCAGCCTCCTCTTGCCTTCAGATTTTCCTTAGCTACTGTAAACCTTCAATCCTGCTAATTTCAGGGGTATTCTATAGTTTCACTGCTATAAAACCAACAAGCTTAGGATCTCATACAGGACATTTTCTTTAATGAGTTGCTGCTAAGAGTGTGAGGTGAGATAAAGCAAGACTGCCCAGGCAGGGGCTGGGAGGAGAGAAGTTTAAGAGTGAGTGTTCACTGCATGCAGAATTTCTGTTTGAGATGACATCTGCAAATGAGTACATGGGTAGCCATGACAACATTGTGAATGTACTTAATGCAGTGGAATTGTACATTTAAATATGGTTTAGGGGGCTCAGTCAGTTAAGCATCTGTCTTTGGCTCAGGTCATGATCAAGCCCCATGTCAGGCTTCCTGCTCAGCAGGGAGTCTGCTTCTCTCTGCTCTTCCCACCCCCTCCCCCCCGACCCGGCTCATTCTCTCTCTCTCTCTCTCACTGTCTCTTTATCTCAAATAAGTAAATAATGAATAAATAAACAAATAAATGAATAAATAAGGTTTAAATGCTAAATTTTCTTTTCTGTATATTTTATCAAGCACACATAAACACATGCACACACACACACACACACACACACACATGCAGACTTCTTAGGCTACAGCTGTCTGTGGCACCAGAAAAATAACTAAATGGGAGCATGGCCTGTAGTTCAGTCTCTACTGGACATACTCCCCCAGAGTTGTCAACACCTCAAACTCAAATTACATCTGGTGTCAACTCATTTTTGATTTGCCTCCTAGATTTTTCTTTGTTGACATATGCCTACTTTTCTAGAAACTCCAGCTCAAACTCACAACTGTGTCCAACCAGTCACAAAGGATGAGGGAGGTGTATGCAGAGTCTTTTGAATTTGTCTTCCGGGTCTCTAATTGTTCCCCTGGACACAGATTAACACTCTCTGCCCAGGGACTTCTCCTCCAATGGCTTCTCTCTCCATCCATGTTACTTCTTATGAAAAGTCAACACTCTGAACGCAAAGCTCGGCTTTTCTCATGGCCTATTTCAAGTGAACCTTCAAAGGCTCCTCATTTCCTAGGATATGAAGTCCAATGTCTCCACTCTGAAGTCAGTATATTCAGGCCTGTTTTAACGAGCAAAACCTCACATTGCTTCAACATTGAGACTTCTCCTTTCTTTCACTCCTTTGCTACTACTTTTTCTCTTCTGGCTACTAACCATAATTTCACACTGTGTTAGGGCCTAAAGTGAGGTGAGAGAAGAGATAAGAAAGTTCTTAACTGACTCATATTCCTTTACAGTTAGTGTGGATTCTGGGCCAGGCAGCTCTTTCTCATGTGGATCCTTTCATGGGTCTTCAAAAAGCCCCGATTACCAAGATCTCTTTATCTCCTCATAGCTTTAAAACATTCAAAGTAAAACAAACGGCTCCGGAAAAATTAAAAATATGACTGCTGGAAACGCGAGTTGGAATACAAAGCAAAATCATGGAACAAAAGTGGCATATGTGCATTGGAAAGGATAAAGAACACATTTATGAGAGAGAACAAAAGCATGTTAAAGCATCAATCCATTACCCACGTAATAGTAAGATTCCAGAATCAGACAGACCATAGTGGGAAGAAAGTCATCAAAGAAATACCTCAAGAAAATGTCCTAGAAATGAAGAATATGATATTGCATATCCTCCTCACTCCTCACACCAAAACACATTGCTGTGATTCTTTTGAACATCGCTCAGAAGAAAGGTGTTTCTTTCAGAAGGAAACACTAGGTCATAACCAAGATGCGGAATAAAAATAGAGTCAACACAAGACTAAAAGACACGGAAGTTAGATTAAAAATTCAGAGGCTTCAACCTCTAGTTACATATGAATAGAATTCTATATGAAGTCGACTATCACTTAAGCATGAAGATAAATGGGGATTTTGGTAGTGCAAATTATCAAAAGCTTTACCTCCAGTGAACTCATCCTCAGAAGGTTTCGGATGATGGGCTTTAGCAAAAAAAAAAAAAAAAGTAATAGAGGAGGAACAATAAGATGATGGAATCCAGTCAATGCAGGATATAACACAGGTTTTTATGAATGAATCAGTGGAGAACAGTTTTAAACAATATTGAGATCACAACAAAACCAGGAGACACAGGGAAAGAAGCAGTAGAATACTATGAAGCAATTCGGTGGAGTAAGAATTGAGACGGCTTCAGTGCTTCTCATTGGAAACAGTTTTTAATAGTTTCCTTTTTCAACAATGCATCTATATCACTATTTTAAAATGAAAAATTTGGGATCCCTGGGTGGCGCAGCGGTTTAGCGCCTGCCTTTGGCCCATGGCGCGATCCTGAAGACCCAGGATCAAATCCCACGTCGGGCTCCCGGTGCATGGAGCCTGCTTCTCCCTCTGCCTGTGTCTCTGCCTCTCTCTCTCTCTCTCTCTCTCTCTCTGTGACCATCATAAATAAATTAAAAAAAATAAAAAAGTAAAATGAAAAATTTAAGGGGTGCCTGGCTGTCTTAGTCACAAGAGTATTTGCGACACTAGATCTCGAGATCCAGAAGTCGAGCCCTGAGTGGGGGTACGGAGATTACTAAAAACAAAGAAACTTAACAAAAATAAAATGAAATGAAAATTTTTGAAAAGTACAAGAAGTTGTTAGAAACGAAAAGGAAGGACTAGATAGAAGAGAAGGGGCAAGAACAAATGGTCAGGGAAACATTTGGCCAAAATTATGTTAGGAGGTGGCAAAGTATCTCAGGACAACTTGGAATCTATACTGCACCAAACTTAGGAGCAACCTATGTATTTATTGGAAGAAGTAATGATTTTCCTTAAGGAATTAATTATCATGTCAAATGACAGGACATAAGAGACATGAAAAAGACATCAATATACCCCTGAGAATGAGATTCTACCCCGGAATTCAAAAGCCAAAATTCAACCAAGAACAAAGCCATATGAGCTGGACATTCTCTCTGAAGTAAAACTACAGGAGGAGGAGATGACTGAATTGGATTTTGAAGGACAAAGAGGATGGGGATGACACAATGGAGAGGCCACGGCCCTCCGTGAGCGAGAACAAGATGAGCTCTGTGCACCAAATGACTCAGATGCCCACATCTTGCCAACATCTATCTGCACAGCGAGTGGGGCTCCACTCACACTGTCCACTTAGTGGGAGGCTACCTGGAACTACCGATCTTTTGCCACAAGGGCCAATGTATTTACTTATTTCTCCAGCAGTGGGGTTCTCAACCAAGGCTTTATTGACATTTGACAAAGAATAAGTCCTTTTTGAGGAAATATCATGAGCATGGCAGACTGTTTAGGAGCAGCCCTGGTCTCTATCCACTTGATACCGTTAGCATGCCAACCATTCTGTGAGGACACCCAAAACATCTCCATCATTGACGAGTCCCCGCAGGTATGGGTGGAAGGAGAGAGTCATGAACTTCAGTAGAAAATCACTGTTCTCACAGTGCAAATACTTTATTATATCAGTTCTCCCAATTAGCCTTCGAAATGTCCCCTGTGAACCCCCTGTGAGGTTCACAACTGTGCATGCCTACGGGTAGCAAGAAAAGCTAGGCACGAACTGGAGGGAAAATTACTAACTCAACACAGAAGATAATGGTGTAGATATCTAATGACCCATATGAAATGTCACATGTCAATGGGGATTAAATACCTAAACACATATTTCTTGGCAATGTCACACGTTGTGTAAAGTTCAGGGTTTTGGTGAATGAGCCAAGGAGAATTCACTGGAGATGACCTTGATCCTGGCTTGGCTTCCAAATCCGACTTGCAGCCCCAAGTCATCAGATGGATCCAGGATAGATTAGATCAAAGTTACATTGGCCCAAGGTCATGGTCATTTCTGTGGAACAAGGAGACTGAGGTGGCCTGTCCATGCATGGCACAGGCTCCCACTTCCTCCTGTCCTCACCAGCCCTCTCCCTATTCTGACACCAAAGTCTTCATCCAGGAACAGAAACAAGGTGGTGTTAGCACCATAATGACAGGCTGGGGACTGCTTCCAGTTTGGTTTTCATCCTTGACCTCACGAAAGATTCAAATTTAAATGTGTTTCTCTTACTAATAGACCCAATAATAAAGTGTGTAATATAATCAGTGAAATCTCTGGACAAATACAAAATCTGTCCTGAAGAGCAGTTTCACAGCAATTAATTAAAAACCCACTGTATCCCTGTCATCCACACAAAGACCAGAGATACACACGCACTACAGGCACTACCTTGTAGGAGCATAACAGGGAGGAAGGACCATGGGATCTGGATCCTGGAGATGTCAGGAGAGAGCTGCACCCAGTGTCTTGAAAGGGACATCCATGGATTCTCTGGTCAGGAAAAGGCGCGAGAAGAGGGCTGTGTGTCATGTGCCACTGGGAAAGCATAAGGAGTTTCACCTCAGTGCGATTGAGGCAAGGCCCAGGCATATGGAATCCACAGGGAGCAAAAGCCTCAGCAGAACACTCAGGGGCCTCCATAGTGATCACCCTGGAGTTCACATAGGGCAGTGTGAGTCCAGATCACGAGAATCCATTTGAGCCATAAGGTGGAAGTCCATAGGGGTCATCTAAGGAGGTCAATAGTGTTGAGAGCTGTTTCTCAGCCAGAACACCAGGCTCCTTGCCCTGGCTGCCACCCACAAGGGTGGGCTGTTGATCCACCCGCTTGACTTCTTTTGTGCCATTTTCTGCACTTGAGAGAAATGATATGCTCACCTTACGGGCAGGTGTTGGGGAAGAGGACGTGACCTCCAGGTGAACCATGAGCTGGACCCAGGCAATGGGAGGCTCCTCACCCACCACCCCTGTCCTTGGAATGTAGTGCTCCACTCCCAGAAGCTGTCCCAAGACAATGTCTTGAGATAGTGATGTGGTGTTGAGACCACTTGAATTGGGTATGTGATCAAACTCACTTAAGGCTCCTCTGGGAACCTTCTGATTCTGGCAGGTGGGTTTAGAAATCTACTCCTCCGTGGCTACCCAGGGCAACGCTCTAATGTAACTTTACTTGCTCGTTAAACCTGCCACATACCAACCCAGAGTGGCCTGTCTTTCTTCAGTCTCTCCCTACCCTCTGTGGACAGGGGTGCCTTCAGATTATACCTGGGAAGTTGCAGAGGAGGTTCCCAACTAAGGGGGGGGTGCCCACATATCTCAGTTTTCTCAGGAGAATCCTGCTTTGTGCTGCTCTCCTGGCCTGCCATCCATTTTGTGACCACTTTCACACTCTAGACTACTTACTTTGGAATAAGAGATACGATCATCATCCTATGCTTTGGGTTTTCTTTTTTTTTCTTTTCTTTTTTTTTTTTTTTTGCATCAAATTAAAGGAGGTTTGCTTCGGTGCTGTGGGTCCAGTGAGTGCATTATTCTTGTTTGGCAATTGTGTTTTATTGAATTTCGAAAACAGGTAAACACTCATTGCTTGGGAGCTTTGAAAAGATTAAAAATCCAACAGTATGTGGAATATGTTCGACAGAGAGTTTCTATGTAAATTAAATCTCAATAAATCTCTTGCAAAAAGAAGTCAGAGCAATATCAAGTAAGCATGGATCCAAATTCAGTGCCTCATATTCAAACATGGGACTTTTACCTCAGGTGTGAACATGGCCTTCTCTAGATTTTTCACAGAATATAATGTTGAAGCAAATTTCCAGTGGTCTCTGATGGTCCAGTAGTCCTTCTGGGTTTAGCATAAGACCTTCTCAGTTTTATAGTATTATTCACTAGCAGGTGACACGCACACAGTGCCGGCTATGTGCCAACACTGTACCGAGGACTTATGACAATCCCAGGGTACAAGGGGACGCAGCTGTGAAATCTCCACAGCAGGCTTGGCCCATGGCAACTAGAGAGCCTGGTCTAGGAACACTCTAGATACTGTGAACAACCATCTCACTGCCTTCAAGATGTCTTCAAAGCCAGAGTCTCTCCTAAGCTTGCTGGCCTGGGTAAGTCCCTCTGTCCCCAAGACCTAGACTTTGGCAGGATCTTAATGAGGAAGAGGTTCACTTTGATAGAACATGCCTGAGGTTAATGTCCCAACAGCTCTGCAGGTGAGGGCAGAACTGGCTTTAAACAATGAGTGAAAAAACATGTGGGATATCTTGTCCCTCAATACTGCAAAGTTGATCCATATTAGTAACTTACAATTTAAAAGCACTTAAAAATCATCTAAATTTCAAAAGAACTCCTTCATAGGCTTTTGTACCAACGCATGAATCACTGAGAAAAGATGGCGCTCACTGACGGTTTTTACTTATAGGCAGTATGGCAAGGCCTCAAATGGCCATAATATCAGTGTGAGTAGATCTCAGGTCTTGCGTAGGACTGAGGACAGGCCAAATATAACTCCCTCTTGACGAATACTTTGTCTCTCTCCCATGACACAGGGTATTCAGGGTAAAATATGTACCTGTACAAACTCACCTGTACATCATGGTTTGCAATGGTAGGGGAACAGTAATGTTCTACCAACACGGAAACTGAGGCCTCCATTCCCCTAGTTTCTTAACATCGTTGGGAACCTGACTTAAAGCTCCTTTAGGGAGGAGGAACATCAGGCTAGCTGCACATGCAATCTAAACTTTTGGTTTCTTCTATTTCTCCTGGTCGACACTGGCTTGCCAATGAGTCCTTTGTGAGCTGAGTTCACTGTGTTCGTTCAGCGGGAATGATCATCATCTTCAGCGGAGAAAACGTGAGGGAAAAAAAATATACTCTTTATTGTGGACACCATGTACATGACGTGAGGTATTATTTTCTTGTGTTTTGTTTTGCTTTATTTCTTTTTTATTTTGCTTTATTTTATTTGTGTTCTGACACAGGAAACTGTGTCCCAGCAGGTAACACAGCAAGTCCAAATCACCCAGGGTGACTGCCCATTAAGACTTAGCCAAGAAGTCTCTCCTTTCATCACTGAAGACCTTCATTTGACTTTGGAATGGATATTGGCAGCAATGATCAACAGGGGGAACGAACGCACATAGGAACATCAACCTTCCTTCCTATTTCTAGCCTCTCCCTAAATTAGCATTGTTCTTGGCAACTTAGGCTCCAGCTGAATAATGGGAGGAAATAATCCAATATTCAAATAATCCAAACACAAATACTGTATTCACGAGTAATTAACTCATCTCTCTGGCTCTCTCATCAATTTCCCTTTCTTTGTGTTACCTTGAGCCAACTTTCTTTCTCATGTTCCTATTGCCCTCAGGCTGTCCCCGCTTCAACTGATGTGGTTTTTCTATTTCTACAGTATGAGGCCGTCCTGTGTCTCTCTTGACACCACGAGACACACTGTGTTTGCTTTCCTTATCTTGCCAAATACCAAGTGCTCCAGAGCCTCTGTGTGTGCTGTTCTCTCTTCCTAGAACACTCTTTCCCAGATCTTCCTCTTGATCTCATTGTCCACTCATCCAGGCTTAAAGTCCCCCTTCCCATAGCCAGACTGAACCTCTGTCCTGGACACTGCCCCTCAATGTTGTTCTGTACAGCCATCACTTTCTGTGTCTCATTCACTTATGGGCTTGTTTGTTGCTTCTCTTGTAGATGTAAGCTCCACAGGGCCAAGTCTTGGCTGAACCACTGAATCTGGGCCACAGAGCACAGGCCCCCGTGATGGGGAAAGCCCATGGTTACCTTTTGTCAGTCTGTCGTGGATGGATGGATGCATGGATGCATGGATGGATGGACGGACGGATGAAATGATGGATGAACCTTCGATTTATTCGTGATTACCTTTTTGAAGCCCTAGATAAGCTCTTTACAGAATGTCTGTCAACTTGCAAAATCAGGCCTGATATTATTCCTGCTCATTTCAGAAATGAGGAAAGGGAAGCTTGAAATGAAACGACCAGCAGTTTCACTTGCCCAAGGACACTTCGTGATTAGGTGTTCCATCCAAGGTTTAAATCCATATCTGCTTGACCACACTCTTCACCGGCCCACCACTCAGCACTGCCTCTGCTGAGCAACCAACCTCTTGCTCTACTGCTGCACATCATCCTTTGAATCTGTGGCGGAAAAATCCTCAAGAGCTAAAAAATATTTATAGATTTGTAATAGTCTGAATTTATGAAATCGATTTAATTATGTGAGATATTCTTGTCAAAAGAGGCTTTCACCAAAAATGAGACCTAGTAGTTCCCAAATGACAAGTGCTTACTAAAGTGACTGAGGGGGAGGGAAGTCTGACCTCCAGAGGATGTTTGTGGTATTGCATTGAGCCCAGAGGTTGGTAAGCCAGCAGGAGCAGAAACAGGGGATGGGAAGCTTTATGGACCTTGAAGAAGGAGGAGGGTAACATTGACATTTTCACAATATTAATTCTGCCAATCCATGAGCATGGAATATTTTTCCATCTCTTTGTGTCTTCCTCAATTTCTTTCAGAAGTGTTCTGTAGTTTTTAGGGTATAGATCCTTTACCTCTTTGGTTAGGTTTATTCCGAGGTATCTTATGTTTTTGGGTGCAATTGTAAATGGGATTGACTCCTTAATTTCTCTTTCTTCAGTCTCCTTGTTAGTGTATAGAAATGCCACTGACTTCTGGGCATTGATTTTGTATCCTGCCACGCTGCCAAATTGCTATATGAGTTCTAGCAATCTTGGGGTGGAGGCTTTTGAGTTTTCTAGGTAGAGTATCATGTCATCGGCGAAGAGGGAGAGTTTGACTTTTTCTTTGCCAATTCGAATGCCTTTAATGTCTTTTTGTTGTCTGATTGCTGAGGCTAGGACTTGCAGTACTATGTTGAATAGCAGTGGTGAGAGTGGACATCCCTGTCTTGTTCCTGATCTTAGGGGAAAGGCTCGCAGTGCTTCCCCATTGAGAATGATATTTGCTGTGGGTTTTTCGTAGATGGCTTTTAAGATGCTGAGGAATGTTTCCTCTATCCCTACACTCTGAAGAGTTTTGATCAGGAATGGATGCTGTATTTTGTCAAATACTTTCTCTGCATCTATTCAGAGGATCATATGGTTCTTGGTTTATCTCTTGCTGATATGATGAATCACATTGATTGTTCTACGAGTGTTGAACCAGCCTTGTGTCCCAGGAATAAATCCTACTTGGTCATGGTGAATAATTTTCTTAATGTACTGTTGTATCCTATTGGCTAGTAACTTGTTGAGAATTTTTGCATCCATGTTCATCAGGGATATTGGTCTATAATTCTCCTTTTTGGTGGGGTCTTTGTCTGGTTTTGGAATTAAGGTGATGCTGGCCTCTTAGAACAAATTTGGAAGTACTCCATCTCTTTCTATCTTTCCAAACAGCTTTAGTAGGATAGGTATTGTTTCTTCTTTAAACGTTTGATAGAATTGCCCAGAGAAGCCATCTGGCCCTGGACTTTTGTGTCTTGGGAGGTTTTTGATGACTGCTTCAATTTCCTCCCTGGTTATTGGCCTGCTCAGGTTTTCTATTTGCACCCCGATGTTTATAGCAGCAATGTCCACAATAGCCAAACTGTGAAAGGAGCCTCGGTGTCCATCGAAAGATGAATGGATAAAGGAGATGTGGTTTATGTATACAATGGCATATTACTCAGCCATTAGAAATGACAAATACAAAAGAAAGAAAGAAAGAAAGAAAGAAAGAAAGAAAGAAAGAAAGAAAGAAAGAAAGAAAGAAATGACAAATACCCACCATTTGCTTCAACGTGGATGGAACTGGAGGCTATTATGCTGAGTGAAATAAGTCAATCGGAGAAGGACAAACGTTATATGTTCTCATTCATTTGGGGAATATAAATAATAGTGAAAGGGAATAGAAGGGAAGGGAGAAGAAATGGGTAGGAAATATCAGAAAGGGAGACAGAACATGAAGACTCCTAACTCTGGGAAATGAACTAGGGGTAGTGGAAGGGGAGGAAAGTGGAGGGGGGTGAATGGGTGACGGGCACTGAGGGGGGCACTTGACAGGATGAGCACTGGGTGTTATTCTGTATGTTGGCAAATTGAACACCAATAAAAAATAAATTTATTATTAAAAAAAGAAGTAGGAGGGGAGCGAGGAGGGTATGAAGACCACACTAATAATAAAACAACTGGGTGACAACACAGGCTCGGTTGGCTGTAATATGACTAGGTAGCAAGCACGTCTGCATTAATTTCATCTAAAGTCATGTATCATTATGGAGTTCCAAGCTCTGTCTCCTTGGTTTCTACAAACACAGAGCAGACTAGCTGGGTTGCAGATGATTCTTGCTGCCATTTCCTGGTCCAAAGCCAGGTTCATGGTGTGACTCATTCCCTCATTTATGGGAGGGATTAAGGTGGTGACCAGGAGAATAAAGGGAGGACTCCTAGGTCCTCCCATCCAACGTGAGTTCCTTCGTCCCTGTCAGAGGAGCCAGCAAGAGCTGACTTCAACCATGAAGCTGCTGAGAGTCCTCGTGCTGGTTGCCCTCCCTCTTTACTGCCTTGCAGGTGAGTTCTGGGTGGGGAGGACAGGCTTTGGCCTGAAGATCTGTCAGTGCTTTCTGGAAGATCTCCTGTTCCCCAAACTCCAGTGTAGAGATCTCATTTCTCTGGTGTCTTCCTACTTCATGGTTACTAGTGTCTAGCTTCTCTGGACTATGCAGGGAATGTGAGAGGGATCGGGGAGGAGGGGGCACACATGTTCGCGGGCTTAAAGGAAATTCTATGCTAGAATCGAGAACTCAAGACCATTCACCCTAATCTTCCTGAATGTATGTGTCCACTGGAATGTAAGCAGATGACCACCATCTTAGAGACTCCCTAAACGGCTTCATCTCTACATAACTGAGAACACTTTTGCATGTTTTTTTCCAGGTTCTGGATGCTTATTCCTAGAACAAGTGGTTAACAAAACAATCGATTCTCAAGTGAGCATAGATGAATACCAAAACTTCCTTCAACCTTTCACATCTGATCTTGAAACTAAAGAAGCCATAGCAGAGCTGAAGCAATGTTTTCTCCAGCAGTCGGATGAAACTCTGAGCAATTTTGCATTGATGATGGTAACTATGGTTTCTCCTGATGTGCTTTCAAACCAGTGGACAGGGACGAGCAGGCTCTAGGCTTGTCACTCATTATTCCATAGCAAGTGTTACACAGGCTTTATTTTATTTCAGTGAAATTAATTGCGGGTGCATGTGAATATTTTGAATCCAGAAAGCCAGCCAAGGTCCCCGTGCTGATTTGCCTCTTCACCGTGTGAATCTTTAGAAAATGATAAATGAAAAAGGCCAAAGAGAGAACACAACACACACACACACACACACACACACAACATTTTCTATCACAGTAAAAGACATCTGATTCTCAAGAAGTCCCTACTTGTAGCAGTGATCAGCAAAAACAATCCCCTTCTTCATAGAAACAAAGAGGAAAATGTTCATAAGAATTTTTGAGTAGGGGATCCCTGGGTGGCTCAGCGGTTTAGCGCCTGCCTTCAGCCCAGGGCGTGATCCTGGAGTCCCGGGATCAAGTCCCACGTCGGGTTACCGGCATGGACCCTGCTTCTCCCTCTGCCTGTGTCTCTGCCTCTATCTCTCTCTTTATATCATAAATAAGTTTTTAAAAATCTTTTTTAAAAAAGAATTTCTGAGTAGATTCCAGAAGAACACATTTGAAGAAGATTCTGTACATCCTACTAAAAGAATTGAAAGCACTTGCAAGCAATCACAATGTGTTTGTATAAATGACTGGATTCCTTGACCATGAATTAAAGAGCCCGTGAATGACAAGTAGAAATTATAGGTATGGACCTGTTGTGAGGGATGGAAAGTGTAAGACAACAATCAGTAGTGGTTTTGTTCTCTCCATCTTATTCCCTACCTTAAATGCCACTGAAAACATTCCAGGGTAGACGATTTAGAAATATTGCTAAAGGAACAGTTGGAAGTGACCTTCACTAACAAGGGGGCTGACACAAGGCACAACATGGATGAACCTTGAGGACTCTATGATGAAAGACAAATGCTGCGTGAGTTCATTCAGAGCCGTTTTCTAGAGTAGCTAATTTCCTAGAAACAGAAGGTATAATCATGCTCTCTAGAGGTTGGGTGGTATGGGAAATGAGGATTGTTCTGTGGGTATAGAGTTTCACCATAGCAAGATAAAAATGTTCTGGAGAATGGCTGCATCACAACGTGAATATATTCAACACTGTTGAACTGTATCCTTAAAATGATGAAAATGGTCAGTTTTATGTTATGTGTACTTACCGAACTAAACATTTTAAAGACTGGGAAAAAAAAAACGCTACAGGCAAGGATAACGGAATTTTTTCTTAGAAATCTGGATTGGACTGATCACTTGGAGGGCATATCTCAAAAATTTTGTAGGTCTCAAAAATAATGGTTTTGGTTTCAACACTGTTTTTAATATTTCTAACATGTAAGGCCACACCAGAGCTCAAAAACTTCACATCTCTTTATCTTTGAGCTGAGACTTAAAAATTCTTTGTGAAAACTGATCATACACACAGCATATTTACGGGATATGATATTTCGTGGAACAGGAAACGTGGGGGAAAAATTATCCCCAGATCTCTGACGGGGAAAACCCTAGCACCACTCTGGCATCAATAAAGTCTCCTGACCCTTAGAATAAGATCTTAATTCAAACACCGACTTTCTTGGATACCAGATGTATGTGGACAAACCCAGGAAGGCAAGGAGAAGACATGTTTGTCTTTCAAGATTTTCCTTTGTCACAGAGAGCTGAAAATCTGAGCGATGTCTCTGCTTTTATTTTCTAGAACAAAATATATAATAGTTATTGGTGTGCTCTGTTTTAACCTTCCACGTGACCTGGGGCTCTGAGGACTGCAGAGAATGGTTGGACGCCGACTGCTGATTAATACAAACCACAACATTCTTCTCCTTTTTGTCTTTTGATCTATCAACTGCAAGATAAGTGTTGAAACCTTGAGTACATTTTCATTTCAATAAAGTATCTGCAAATGGAAGTTCGTTTTTCTTATGTTATCTGATCAAACTGGAGGCTTTAGAGAGGCTCTTCTATCACCGGTGCATGTGCCCGTGTGCGCGCACACACACACACACACACACACGCACGCATAGTTTCTCATTGGAGAACACCTGCGTGAAGGAGTGGGGAGTCTGAAAAGCACTTTGTTCCGCCCCATGTGTAGCCCAACATGGTCCTCTCTCCGTCAATGTGCTCTTCCACCCTCCTGACCCCCATTTCCCTCGGACTATCTGGGAAGTCCTCAAGACTTAGGTTCTGGTGTTTGTGAGGCTGGCAGTTCCTGGGCCCCCGCAATCTTTGCCTGTGCTGCGAGCCAAGCTCCCACGGCGGGGCCCCTCTCCACTCTCTGCCCCAGACCCAAGAGTGCGGGGCCAGGACCAGAGCCAGGGAGAGACGAGACTCATACAAAGCAGTAGTGACTCCTGTCTTGATGTTAAACTTTAATTAATGTGGCATTCATTTTGCTTTTTGAAATATCTTTAAAATCTGATGTGCCCTCATTCCTGAGGTTGGGCAGGGCCCCCTTGAAATTGTGTGAGTGCCCGACTCCCTTCCCCGCAAGTGGCAATGTGGCCCAGTCTCTTCACCATGATGCCCTACAAAGGCACGTAGGTTGAGGGAAATATGTGTGTTCTTTAGGAATGAGGCAAAGCCAGCAGTTTTTATACTGAACCATAGCTACCCTTGCTTTTCCCTGTCCCCTCATTCCGGTCACCAGGGATAGTTTAATGCCACCCCTCTGCTCACAACTCACAGAACCTCTCTTCCTTCACAGGCTATCCTGTCACCCCAGAAGCCCCTTGACTTTTCCTCAGGACTGTTTCTCAGTTTCCACCAGGGCTGACCTTCACCAGGCATAACCCATCCAGAGAATTAGACACATGATACTCAGGATTCCACATGAATGCTATACTCTCCTTGAAAACATAACCAATGGACACCTGGGTGGCTCAGCGGCTGAGCGTCTGCTTTGGCTCAGGTCGCGATCCCAGGGTCAGGGGATGGAGTCCTGGATCAGGCTCCCTGCCAGGAGAATGCTTCTCCCTCTGCCTGTGTCTCTGCCCCCCTCTCTCTCTGTGTGTGTCTCTCATGAAGAAATAAATAAAATCCTTAAAAAATATATTAACCAAAACTGACTGAAGTAATAATGAATATATACCAACGTACCAGTGTGGGGTATATTCTTCTTTATTCTAATGCAGTTGTAAGATATCATATTTATTGTGCTTTTCATGGAAACTGGCCCAAAATAAATAAGACTCAGAAAAGTCATAATGAGTCTCACCTTTCTTTTTTCTCCCAAACACCTCAGGGCCTGTAGTGCTATTAGACTTGGGCAAAAGGACCCTTGCCCAGAACCCACATTTTAAGAGATCCCCGCTATTACACACACACACAACGTACCAGTGTGGGGTACGTTGTATGTGGGGTACACATACACACCAGTGTGGGGTACGTTGTATGTGGGGTACACATACACATACACACACACACCAAACCATTTATTTATTAAGAACGCATGGACCATACTCAGTTCTGAGTGTTCTGGGTGCACCCTCACTGGCGACTGGGGGGGGGAACCATCTTTATCTGCCTCTCACATACGGGGATCTCAATCCACCCTCTCTCCCTCTTGGACCATAACAGGAGAGGAACAGGAAGAGATTCAGCTGCAGGAAATGGAGAGGACACAGAGCCATGCAGAACTTCATATCTGTTGAGATGAGCCCGGTCCATCTGATGAAGGTGTCTACATGTTAAACAGAGCAAATTTCATGCAAGAATTGGTAATAGAGGGTATTGCAGGATGGGAGCAGTAAAAAGGGAAGATGAAGGACGTGCAAAGACGGATCATTTGGAAGGACACTACTGTCTCTAGAACTGGAAATAAAAGGAGATTGTATAATAAAGTAAATATAGTGGCACATCAGCAAAAGTGCCTATGAATAAAGGTATAGGGGTGTTCTTCTCCTGCACCTAGGACTGCGTCATTCTGTACCCTTGTAGGAGTGCTTTTTGGTTTTTGTTTCCAACCAAGATTTCAAAATGGTTAATTTAGCGTGTGGTATTGCTGTCAGGATTAGAACTTAGGGATTCATCCCTTCATATAATACCCAGTGCTCATCACAAATGCCCTCCTTAATGCCCACCACCCACTTAGCCCATTCTCTACCCGCCTCCCTCCCCTCCAGCAGCCCTCACTTTGTTCTCTGTAGTTAAGAGTCTCTTATGGCTTGCCTCCCTTTCTGTTTTTATCTTATTTCATTTTTCCTTCTCTTCCTCTATGTTCATCTGTTTTGTTTCTTAAATTCCACATATGGTGAAATCATATGGAAATTGTCTTTCTCTGATGGACTTATTTCGCTAAGCATAATACACCTTAGTTCCATCCTTTTCTGTGACTTTGTTTTTAATTATTATTTTTTATTGGAGTTCAATTGGCCAACATAGAGCATAACACCCAGTGCTCATCCTGCCAAATGCCCCCCTCAGTGCCCAGACCCAGTCACCCCAACTCCCTGCCCACCTCCCCCTTCCAATACCCCTGGTTCATTTCCCAGAGTTAGGTGTCTCTCATGTTCTGTCACCCTCACTGATATTTTCACTCATTTTCTCTCCTTTCCCTTTATTCCCCTTCACTAATTTTTATATTCCCCAAATGAATGAGACCATATAATGTTTGTCCTTTTCCGATTGACATATTTCACTCAACATCATACCCTCCAGGTCCCACCACATCGAAGCAATTGGTGGGTATTTGATATTTCTAATGGATGAGTAACATTCCATTGTATACATAAACCACATCTTCTTGATCCATTCATCTTTCGATGGACACCGAGGCTCCTTCCACAGTCTGGCTACTGTGGACATTGCTGCTAGAAACATCGGGGTGCAGGTGTCCCGGCGATTCACTGCTTCTGTCTCTTTGGGGTAAATCCACAACAGCGCAATTGCTGGGTCATAGGGCAGGTCTATTTTTAACTCTTTGAGGAACCTCCACACAGTTTTCCAGAGTGGCTGCACCAGTTCACATTCCCACCAACAATGCAAGAGGGTTCCCCTTTCTCCACATCCTCTCCAACATTTGAGGTTTCCTGTCTTGTTAATTTTCCCCATTCTCATGGGGTGAGGTGGTATCTCATTGTGGGTTTGATTTGTATTTCCCTGATGGCCAGTGATGCGGAGCATTTGCTCATGTGCTTGTTGGCCATGTCTATGTCTTCCTCTGTAGGATTTCTGTTCATGTTTTTGCCCATTTCATGATTGGATTGTTTGTTCCTTTGCTGTTGAGTTTAATAAGTTCTTTATAGATCTTAGATACTAGCCCATTATTTGATACGTCATTTGCCAATATCTTCTCCCATTCTGTAGGTTGTCTTTTAGTTTTGTTGACTGTTTCTTTGGCTGTGCAGAAGCTTCTTATCTTGATGAAGTCCCAATAGTTCATTTGTGCTTTGTTTCACTTGCCTTCATGGATGTATCTTGCAAGAAGTTGCTGTGGCCAAGTTCAAAAAGGGTGTTACCTATGTTCTCCTCCAGGATTTTGATGGAATCCTGTCTCACATTTAGATCTTTCATCATTTTGAGTTTATCTTTGTGTATGGTGAATGAGAGTGGTCTAGTTTCATTCTTCTGCATGTGGATGTCCAATTTTCCCAGCACCATGTATTGAAGAGACTGTCGTTTTTCCAGTGGATAATCATTCCTGCTTTGTCCAATATTAGTTGACCATAGACCTGAGGGCCCATTTCTGGATTCTCTATTCTGTTCCATTGATCTATTTGTCTGTTTTTGTGCCAGTACCACACTGTCTTGATGACCACAGCTTTGTAGTACAACCTGAAATCTGGCATTGTGATGCCCCGGCTCTGGTTTTCTTTATCAATATTCCTCTGTCTATTCAGGGTCTTTTCTGATTCCACACAAATCTTAAGATGATTTGTTCCAACTCTCTGAGGATAGTCCATGGTATTTCGATAGGGATTGCGTTAAATGTGTAAATTGCCCTGGGTAGCATTGACATTTTCACCATATTAAATCTTCCAATCCATGAGCATGGAAAATGTTTCCATCTCTTTGTGTCTTCCTCAATTACTTTCAGAAGTGTTCTATAGTTTTTAGGGTATAGATCCTTTACCTCTTTGATTAGGTTTATTCCGAGGTATCTTATGCTTTTGAGTGCAAGTGTAAATGGGATTGACTCCTTAATTTCTCTTTCTTCAGTCTCTTCGTTGGTGTATAGAAATGCCACTGACTTCTGGGCATTGATTTTGTATCCTGCCACACTGCCGAATTGCTGTATGAGTTCTAGAAATCTTGGGGTGGAGTCTTTTAGGTTTTCTATGTACAGTATCATGTCGTTGGCGAAGAGGGAGAGTTTGACTTCTTCTTTGCCAATTCGAATGCCTTTAATGTTTTTTTGTTGTCTGATTGCTGAGGCTAGGACTTCCAGTACTATGTTGAATAGCAGTGGTGAGAGTGGACACCCCTGTCTTGTTCCTGATCTTAGGGGAAAGGCTCCCAGTGTTTCCATATTGAGAATGATATTTGCTGTGGGCTTTCCGTAGATGGCTTTTAAGATGCTGAGGAATGTTCCCTCTATCCCTACACTCTGAAGAGTTTTGATCAGCAATGGATGCTGTATTTTGTCAAATGCTTTCTCTGCATCTATTCAGAGGATCATATGGTTCTTGTTTTTTCTCTTGCTGCTATGACCTGTCACTTTGATTGCTTCACGAGTGTTGAACCAGCCTTGCATCCCGGGGATAAATCCCACTTGGTCATGGTGAATAGTCTTCTTAATGTATTGTTGGATCCTATTGGCTAGTATCTTGTTGAGAATTTTTGCATGTGTGTTCATCAGGGATATTGGTCTATAATTCTCCCTTTTGGTCTTGTTTTGGAATTAAGGTAATGCTGACCTCGTAGAAAGAATTTGGAAGTATCCATCCCTTTCTATCCTTTGGAACAGCTTAGGTAGATAGGTATTGTTTCTTCTTTAAACGTTTGATAGAATTCCCCTGGGAAGCCATCTGGCCCTGGACTTTTGTGTCTTGGGAGGTTTTTGATGACTGCTTCATTTTCCTCCCTGGTTATCGGCCTGTTCAGGTTTTCTGTTTCTTCCTGTTCCACTTTTGGTAGTTTGTGGTTTTCCAGAAATGCGTCCTTTTCTTCTAGATTGCCTAATTTATTGGTGTATAGCTGCTCATCATATGTTTTTAAAATCGTTTGTATTGCCTTGGTATTGGTTGTGATCTTTCCTTTTTCATTTGTGATATTATTAATTAGAGCCTTTTCTCTTTTGTTTTTAATAAGGCTGGCTAATGGTTTCTCGATCTTATTAATTCTTTCAAAGAACCAACTCCTCGTTTTGTTGATCTGCTCTACAGTTCTTCTGGTGTCGTGCTCGCTTCGGCAGCACATATGCAGTTCTTCTGGTATCTATTTCATTGAGTTGTGTTCAAATCTTTATTAATTCTCTTCTTCTGCTTGGTGTAGGTTGTATTTGCTGTTCTTTCTCCAGTTCCTTAAGTGCAAGGTTAGCTTCTGTATTTGAGTTTTCCCAATTTTTTGAGAGATGCTTGTATTGCGATATATTTCCCCCTCAGGACTGCTTTTGCTGTATCCCACAGATTTTGTTTTTTTTTAATTTTTATTTATTTATGATAGTCACAGAGACAGAGAGAGAGAGGCAGAGACACAGGCAGGGGGAGAGCAGGCTCCATGCACCGGGAGCCCGACGTGGGATTCGATCCCGGGTCTCCAGGATCGCGCCCTGGGCCAAAGGCAGGCACCAAACCGCTGCGCCTCCCAGGAAACTCATGTATCCCACAGATTTTGAATGGTTGTATCTTCATTCTCATTAGTTTCCATGAATCTTTTTAATTCTTCTCTAATTTCCTGGCTGGCCCTTTCATCTTTTAGCAGGATGCTCTTTAAACTCCACGTGTTTGAAATCCTTCCAAATTTCTTCTTGTGATTGAGTTCAAGTGTCAAAGCCTTATGGTCTGAAAATATGCAGGGGACGATCCCAGTCTTTTGGAATCAGTGAAAACCTGATTTGAGACCCAGTATGTGGTCTATTCTGGAGAAAGTTCCATGTACACTTGAGAAGAATGTGTATTCAGTTGCGTTTGGATGTAAAGTTCTGTAAATATCTGTGAAATCCATCTGGTCCAGCGTATCATTTAAAGCTCTTCTCTCTTTGGAGATGTTGTGCTTAGAAGATCTGTCATTTGCAGAAAGCGACGTGTTGAAGTCTCCCAGTATTAGCGTATTATTATCTAAGTATGTCTTAACTTTGGTTATTAATTAATTGATATATTTGGCAGCTCCCACATTCGGGGCATAAATATTCATGATTGTTAGTCCTCTTGCTGGATGGATCCTTTAAGTATGATAAAATGTCCTTCTTCATCTCTTACTACAGTCTTTGGGATAAACTTTAATTTATCTGATATGAGGATGGCTACCCCTACTTTCTTCTGAGGACCATTTGAATGGTACGTGGTTCTCCAACCTTTTATTTTCAGGCTGTAAGTGTCCTTATGTCTAAAATGAGACTCTTGTAGACAGCAAATAGATGGGCCTTGCTTCTTTATCCAGTCTGAAACCCTGCGCCTTTTGATGGGGTCATTAAGCCCATTCACGTTCAGAGTTACTATCGAAAGATATGAATTTAGTGTCATCATGATACCTATTCAGTCCCTGCTTTTGTGGATTATTTCTTGGGCATCCTCTTTCTTTTACAGAGTCCCCCTTAATATTTCTTGCAGAGCTGGTTTGGTGGTCACATATTCTTTCAGTGTCTGCCTATCTTGGAAGCTCTTTATCTCTCCTTCTATTCTGAATGAGAGCCTTGCTGGATCACGTATCCTTGGCTGCATGTTCTTCTCATTTAGGACCCTGAATATATCCTGCCAGCCGCTTCTGTCTTGCCAGGTCTCTGTGGAGAGGTCTGCTGTTAATCTAATATTTCTCCCCATATAAGTTAGGGATCTCTTGTCTCTTGCTGCTTTAAGGATTTTCTCTTTATCTTTGGGATTTATAAGTTTCACTATTAAATGTCAAGGTGTCAAACCGTTTTTATTGATTTTAGGGGGGACCTCTCTATCTCCTGGGTCTGAAGTCTGAATGCCTGTTTCCCTCCCCAAGTTAGGGAAGTTCTCAGCTATGGTTTGTTCGAATATGTTTTCTTGTCCTCTGTCCCTGTCGGTGCCCTCTGGAACCCCAATTAAATGTAGATTTTTCCTTCTGAGGCTGTCATTTATTTCCCTTAACCTTTCCTCATGGTCTTTTAATTGTTTTTCTCTTTCTTCCTCAGTTTGTTTCCCTGCCATTAACGCGTCTTCTGTGTCACTCACTCGTTCTTCTACTTCATTAACCCTCGTCATTAGGACCTCCAGTTCGGATTGCATCTCATTTAATTGATTCTTAATTTCGGCCTGCTTAGATCTGAATTCTGCAGTCATGAAGTCTCTTGAATCCTTTAAGCTTTTTTTTCCAGAGCCACCAGCAGCTTTATAATTGTGCTTCTGAATTGGCTCTCTGACATAAAATTGTAATCCAAATTCTGTCACTCTGTGGAAGAGAGGACTGTTTCTGATTCTTTCTTTTGTGGTGAGTTCTCTTTTCTAGTCATTTTGCTCTGTGCAGAGTGGCTGAAAACGAGTTGTACTGGAAAAACGGAAGGCAGAAGAAAAGAGGGGTATCATCTGGTTCTATGTACTGTAAATCCCTCGACTTCCCCTGGAGTTGTCCAGCGCTGCTCAGTCAAAAACTTGCTCTTCCCCTGTCCTTCAGCTGGTCTTCTGGGGGAGGGGCCTGCTGTGCTGATTCTCAGGTGTGTGCACCTGGGGGAGCTGCCCTGCGCCCCCCGCCCCCTGCCCGGTGCCGGGCTCAGTGGGAGCTGTTTACCCCGTGAGGCCCCTGTTCCCTGGCGGCCCCGCTCCATCCCAGGCACAGGGTGACACCAGGAGGAACACCACACTGGCGGCAGCCGGCCTTCCAGCTCTGGAGTCAGCTCCCGCAGTCACTGCCGCCGCAGTCTCCCAGTCTGCACTGGCCTGGATGCTCCGGGGGCGGGGTGCTGATCTGCACGGTTCGGGGGTGCCCGGCGGCAGGAGGGTCCTCGCTGCCCTGTGTCCTCCCTCCTGTGCCTCCGCCTGCCCCGGGGGTGAGCATAGGATCCTGGGCTGTGTCTGCTCGAGCCCTGGGATCCGGGGCCTGCGCTGCTGGAATCGCGCTCCCGGGCGCAAGGCTCCCGAAGGCAGCAGGGCGCAGCCCCCTCCGCCCTGAGCCGCCGCCTGAGCTGCTCCCGGGGCCCCTCCGGGCGCGCGCTCCAGCCCTTTACCGCGCTCGGCCCGGTGTGTGGGGCGCTCCCCCCCGGGGTGCACTTCCTCTGTTAGTGATCCCGGGAGACCGGAGGCTCCCCTGCCCCTCCTGCGGTTCTGCCCAGTTTCCCTGCTAAGCGCCCTTCCCTCCAGGAAGAATCCGGTCTGCATTTTTAGGTTCCTGCTCCTCCGGGACTGGGCTTCCTGTCCCCGGGGGCTTTACCGCGGGCCTTAGCTGGGGTCCTCGGGGCCCCTCCCCACCTTTTCCCCCCACCTTCTACCTTGTTAGAAGCGCAGACTCCTCTCTGTAGTGTTCCAGCTGTTCTCTCTTTAAATCTCAGGGCGAATTTGTTGGTTTTTGAGGATGATTTGAAAGTTATCTAGGAAAGTTGGTGGGGACAGGTGACAGGGGACCCTAAACCTCTGCCATCTTGCCAGTGAGTCCTTTCCTGTCCACCCTAATTAAAATCATGACTCTCTTTTTCTCCATGGCACTTACCACCTTCTAATAAACCATCTATTTTGCCTCTTCGTTTGATTTATTACTTCTCTTCCCTTGATAAAATATAAACTTCGTGACAGCACAGATTTTTGCCTGTTTTCCTTACTGATGTGTCTCCAGTGCCAAGAACAGTGCTTGACATGAAATTGAAATGAAGGAAAACTTATCCCTCTACTCTTCAAGGTCTTCTGCTGGACTGGTAATTAAATTTACTTAAAATAGATTAACAGGAGAAAAAACATAGTTTTATTATTTATGAGCCATAAATAGAGCCTATCAAAAAAATTGATACCTAAAGGAATAATGAAGGCAGGCAGATTTTTACTTTTTAAACAAAGAGACAATGAATGAGTGAGGAATTGACAGGACAAAAGAAACTTAACTTTGGGAGCTACAATTGGTAGGGAATTCTAAACAAAATTGGACTGGGGTAGTAAACTAGTAAAAAGTAATAAGGAGTCTTCAGGGCTCTACACTTTATATCTCTGGTGATATAAGGATGTCCACATCCTGGTAGAGGAAAAGTGCCCTACACAGGAAGATTTATTTCCTCAATCACGGCAGCAGAGGATGATCTGAATGTCCTTATGCACAGATTGCCTCTTAAGTAACTTTTATTGAAAATAATCAATATGCCAAAGTGGTACATTAGGGGCAGCCTGCACTTGGCCCCTACAGAAGGCGCATTCGACAAGATGTTTGTGGATGAATGACCCTGATGAAAAATTCAGCCAGTGGGAGGACCCAGTCAAGCAACAATCAATGAGAGACACGAGTTCCCGGGCAAGTCCAGGTCGGAGATTCTAAGAAAATGACAGCGGAATTGAAGAAAAGACCATTCCAGACGATAGTACAAAGTCAAGAACCACCAGCAAAGAATTGGGAGCTCCAGCATGATCTGACTTGCATTACATCATGTACTTTCTGGGGTCCTGGAGATGACTGTAAAATATGGGGTGCTGTGGCAGCTAGAAGCACTGAGTCTGGAGCATGTAAATGATTCCCTTCAGTGGGGCAGCAAGCCCTCTCTATGAGGGGACCTAACAACCCCACTGAACCTGAGGCTGTAAGCAATATCACTCCTAGAAGAACTTGGGTCCCACTGGGGATGGACATTCCCTGTGGCTTTTGAAAAAGGAGGGAATTATGGAATCTCACTTAAAAGGCAGCATGGGTGGAGATGTGATAGATGTGGGGGTGTCAAAGGGATAAACAGACGCTGATGAGTCCTGGTCATCAGATTGCACATCAATGAGCATACTTAGGGGAACACAGACAAGTGAACGTTTTCCTCAAGTTTAGGGTTAATGGGCAGATGTGGATGCTCAGCTCTCCAGGAATAGGTGTGATTCCTAGAGAGGACCACAAGATGTCACCCTTCCGGCGCTAATGACCCAGGCTCCACATCCCTGTTGTGGGTAACTGTGCCTCCACCTTGATTACCTGGACGACTCCTGTTGATCCTTCACATCTCAATCAATCACCTGATAGCTTGTTTAGGAATCAAGATTGACCTTCCTGCAAACCTGAGTACACTCACGCTCTCTTGCCTCCAAGTCGCTCTCCTGGCTGATACCTGGTGTTTACTAGAGAATGTGACAGGTGGAGGAGGAGGCAGACACAATTTTGGTATCAAAGCATTCAAGAAATAAAGCAATGGGAGGTGAAGTGGTGACAGTTATGATTTCTCTCAGTGTTTACTCTAGCCCTCAGGGTCCATGGGAGAGGGCCCAAGCTGTGCAAAGAGACATTGAACAGATCAAAGAAAACACCTAAATCATCCTACATTTGAACCTCAGCAAAGCATTGGTTGAACACTCTCTCCCATTCCAAATGTGTTTGCCCAGATGAGAGGGAAATGTTTTACTAGAGGCCCTGTCACCCCTCTCTTCCAAACAAATGACTTAGTGCTGGTTTAAATTTCATTTATGTTACTAAAATGGATCTAATTATCAGAAGCTCCTCTCTCTTTGTCTCTTTAAATCATCCCACTCTGCACATCCTGAGCAGAAGACACTTAATATTTTCATTACCTTTATTTGCCCTGAAAGCACAGAGCATGTGCTCAATCATGATAAATTAATAGCATCAATTTGCAGAATCAGTTCTGGGGGTAGAAACTGGGGAGTTGCATTCTCCAACTGGGAATAGTTTGTCTCTCTCACTGACTACTCATTGTTCCCACACATTCAATAAATACTGGGACTCTGACCCATGCCTCTCCTACCCAGGGAATGAGCAAAAGAGGAATGGAATTTTAAAAAATCCCCAAAGGCAATTTGAGATCACTTACAGAGAGGATTCCTGTTCGGGGGTTACAAGAACCCAGGTGTTGGGATGGGAGGAACTGGTCCAGAGCATCTACAAATCGCTTCAGCCATTCCAGGTTTCACCTGGTTGCAGTTTCACCTCCTGGCCCAGAAGTCCATGGTGTTCATGTTGTTCAGTTCCCAGCATGCAGTGAGATCGGGTCTTCCTCTGTTTTGACCCTATGCAGCATTGTTGAAGGTTGACTGTTACTCTAGCATAAGTACTTTCTTTATATTCATGTCACAACCCCCAAGAAGCCCTCCTCAATGTCCTCTGGTTAGGTGGTCATTTTCCATGCTCCCATAACTCATAAAGCACTGTCCTTTTGGGTTTCTGTGTGTCCTGGAGACACTACTTCTACAACCTCTGTAAGAGGTGATGTCAAAAACTGAGAAAACATGACTTCTGTCTTCTTCCCACCTTTAAACTCCCATCAGTGCCTTCCACTGGAGAGCCACACAAGACAGCACTGGCAAGGGTCCGGGATATGTAACTCACAGGCTTTCAGTTCTAGTGATAGAGACGTGAGTAGGACAAGCAACTCTAGAACTGAGAAGACACAGAGCCTATCTGGTACACAGAGATTTAACCTACAGAGCCTGAGTGCTATTTTTCAGCGTGATGGAGACCACTTGTCTGACCTATGGAAAAGTTAATAGCTGGTGTGCTCATTGCCTACAACAAAATAAGCATGACTTATTGGCATAATATATATATACATATATATCAACTGACGCACCCATAAACTTTATCGGTCAATACTGTGTACTAGGTAATGCTGGGATAAGAAAAGTCCCGTGAGGTCTACGTCTTATGTCTCAAACCCAGAGTGGCAGATCTACAATCAGAGATTTGGATAAGTTGCTAAAGCTACGTGTACATAAATATTAAAGCATAATGGAATTCAACAGGATCAATACCCAAAAGGCACAAATTATTCTTATTGTCTACTTCACTACAAGAGATTATTCAAGAAGTAAGTACTTTGTGGTAAACAAAGTATAAAGGTCAGCAAAGCAAATAGTCTTGAAACTCCTATGGTGAATATTAGTTCATCAATTTCCTGGTACAACTCACAACTCCTGAGGTTATTTGACCTCCATCTTCAGGCAGAGCTTCCAAAATTTAAAAACAACTTTACTCAACTTATTATTGATGCCACAGGCTAACTGCTTTCCTTCTGAGGCTAAAAGATGGAGAAAATCTGCTTATTTTCATCAACCTACATGGCATCCGAGTGCCATTTACTTAAGCGTTCACAGAGGATTCCAACTCCCCCTGTTTGGAATGTACCTCTGATGAGGCCATGACTTGCTGTCCTCAAGGTTCTTCCCATAGGGGCCAACTTACAATGAGCAGCATGTACCTCAGGGATGACCTAGCACATCTGCCTACTGAGGGGATGGTCAACAAGAGTTGTTAGCACCTGGCCTTGAGCACCACAAGGCAGCCTCTCTGGAATTGCTCTCTGTAACATCTATTCCTCAGACAGAGCTCATATATTGTTACAGAGTCTCACCTTGGTCTGGCGGCTCTGACTCCACCTTAAAAGGAGCTTGGGATGAGAAGAGAGTCCTTGACCTTCAAGTGTCTTCTCATGGCAGAACAAAATTGCTAGGAGTTCCACCTGGAAATCTCTGGGGCCATGATAATTTCATATGCGCAGTTGATTGCAGCCCATTTTAATGCAACCTGTATGTTTATTGTATCATTGAGAGGACTTTAGGTCACTGTAGGCTTGTTATTTATGATTTATTTAGTCTGTAATTTGTCACTAATTTAGATATGACCTTTCTAGAGATCTGGGATTCTGGTGTTGGGGTATGATATGTGGTTGTAATTTGATGTTTAAAACGTTGCAAATCGGGGATCCCTGGGTGGCTCAGTGGTTTAGCGCCTGCCTTTGGTCCAGGGTGTGATCCTGGAGTCCCGGGATCAAGTCCCGCGTCGGGCTCCCTGCATGGAGGCTGCTTCTCCCTTTGCCTGTGTCTCTGCCTCTCTCTCTCTCTCTCTCTCTCTCTCTCTCTGCCTCTCATGAATAAATAAATAAAGTATTTTTTTAAAAAGTTGGAAATCTGCGGGAAATTTCTTCTCATAAATGAGGCTCTTCTTCTATTTCTGAACAGAATTCCCAAAGAGAGGCTATATATGGGAGCAAAGGGAGTAACTCACCAATAGTAGGTGGATCCTGGTTAATGTGAACATATGTTCTTCTAGGGAACATAACATTGCATAATTTCTTTAAGTGTCAGGTTATTTTCATATACAGAGTTAACTATTATATTTCTTAGGCCAAATGGGAGGAACAAACATCTGACTTCCCCGTAAGAAAGGGTCAGACCATCTGAGGAGAGTACCTGATACAGCTGGGCCATGGGAAGATCCCAGTGATGGGTGATGGTGGATGAAGTCAATGTGCAATGGGATGAAGTGTCCTCAAACTCCAGGTTGTATCTGAAATGGCACCTGGACTGGATTCCCAGCATTGTAAAATGCCCAAGTAGGGCAGTGTACACAATGAGAAACTGCTAAGGCAAATTTTGGAGCAAACCAAGCATTTCTAATTTTTTTCCTTGAATCCTACTCTATGTTTGACACAGAAAGAAGATTTAGACACCTAGAACCATTGAGTTATGGCAACAATGGCAAACTGGTGAAGGAAATAATCTCTGATGTGCAGTGGTCTTTACCACATCATGGGCTTCTTTTTGCAGCCCACAGCTTAGAGCAAGTGACTGAGCATGTACTAGGGGTATGAGAGTTGAGGCAATGATCCACGGAAGTAGTAGATGGCTTGGTCAGCTCACACATTTCCCTGATGAACCTCAGGGCAAAAATCTCACGGGCTCAATGGTGATAATGACAAGAGAAGAAGTAATAGAATGGTTTTGCGGAGCTTATAAAATAAGGCACGCTGATGATTTGCAGGGACACCTGGGTGGCTCAGTGGTTGAGCATCTATCTGCCTTTGGCTTAGGTCATGATCCCGGGGTCCTGGGATCGAGTCCCCCATCAGGCTCCTGCAGGGAGCCTGCCTCTCCCTCTGCCTGTGTCTCTGCCTCTCTCTGTGTGTCTCTTATGAATAAATGAATAAAATCTTTTAAGAAAAAGATATTTGCAGCTTTGGATGAAGACATATATATTTCAAATTTGATACTTCTTACATCCATGATATAAAATGTTGTTGACAAACACATCTCTTAAAGAGCCGAAAGAGATGCTTTTAAGTTTTGTATGTCCATGAATATCATGTATTGCTAAAATGAGGCAGGTTTATTCATTTTTTCATCTGTATAGATGTAAACCCCGAAAAGACTCCTCACATGAATGTGCAAATGGGAAGAGAGGTGATTGCGTGTCATCCTTGCGCAGGGGCCATGCTAATCTTCTCTGTATCGTTCCAATTTTAGTATATGTGCTGCCGAAGCGAGCACGAAGAGAGGTGATTGAATTCCCCTAGGTACCAGCTAAAAATGACATTGTGATCTGTTATTCCAAACACCATTTGGGACCTTATGATCCCGGTGTGATATCTTAAAACTTTGCATGCCCCATGTCTATGTTAACCACTTAAAGACTTCAACCCTAGAATCCCTGGGGTTTAAACCACAAGCAAACAGACACGTGTTCCCAGCGCCTCCTGATGTGAACAGGAGCCCAGAGACCCTTTGTGCCTTGAGGATAACTAATATCTATGGCCACCCGCCACTCCCCTATACCTTAGTTCCAGTACTAGGTGATTAGGAATTTAAAATCACAACAGCCATTTCAATGTGATCATAAAACAAGAAACCGACTGAGAAGTAACATGGAAGGAATTTTAACTGAGAGGAACCCCACTTTAATGTGAGAGAAATGCCAAAGGAACCGAAGACAAATTCCGAGGCACACGTTGTTCACATTAAGGATAAATAAACATTCCTCATTGGCGAAGTCGGTTAGATTCAGTTTGAGATTTCATTTGGAAGTGAGTTGATTTACTATGCTTCACATTTTACTTGTATGTTTTCCTTTTCATTATATAAACATTGTAGGTGACATTTACTGTCAGATACTGTGCTGAGGATTATTCCTGTATTAATTCATTTATCCAAAGATAAATCCCATGAGGCGGGCACTATTGTTATCACATTATTTTGCAGATGAGGCACTAGGCTAAGAGGGTCAGCATCTTGCTGATGTGCCCACATTTAGAAAGTGCAAGAGCTGAGCTTGAACCCAGTAGTCTGGCTCTACCGTTGGGCCCTTACACACTATTCGCACAACTCAATACATGAACACATTCTACTTTGAAAGATCCAGCACTTCAAATTCAACACAAACTGTAAAGCTGGATAATGGGGATTCTGATGTGAGCTGGATTGGATTCGTAAAATAATTTGAGAATAGGAGACTTCCTTCGCTGTTCTAGTTCCCTCAGAAACAGTGTGTCCATCTACTTGTTGAGATTCTTTTTTATATCTATAAGTAATGTTTCGTGATTTGATCCTTAAAATTTTGCATTTTTCACTTCGGTATATTTCAGAATAATTTTATTGCTGCTATTGTTCTGTTGCCGATGGCATCTTTTTTTCCTTGATGTCATGAATGCTAATAGCAGGTTGATAGGAAAGTAACTGTGGTTTACATGCTGGTCTTATATTAAGTTACACAATAAACTTTATCAATTTTAACACTTTTTTTCAGTAGATTATCTGGGATTTTCTTGGTTTGATCAACTATCTATAGATGGTGACAATTCCATTGATTCGTTTTTTTCTGATGGTGTTCTTACTGAAAGAGAATGTCTCAACAAGATATTTCCCTTTTCTTTTCTTTTTTTTTTTTAAGATTTTATTTACTTATTCATGAGAGACACAGAAGGGGTCAGGCAGAGACACAGGCAGAGGGAGAAGCAGGCTCCACGCAGGGAGCTAGACGCGGGACTCGATCCCAAGCCCCCAGGATAGGCCCTGAGCCGAAGGCAGCGATATATCACTGAGCCACTTGGGCTTCCCATTTCCCTTTTTCTTTTTTTTTTTTAATTTTTTTATTCCCCTTTTTCTTAATAGCCTTTATTGTTTTAGAGAAGTGTTAGGTTCACAGAAAAATCAAGCAGAGCACACGGAGTCCCCATGTGCCCCTCACTTCCACATGTGCACAACCTCCCTCACCATCAACACGCCACACCTGATGGTACATTTGTCACAATTGGTGAACTTATACTGCCACATCCTTATCACTCAAGGTCAGTAATTTATATTACATTTCACTCAGATTGTACATTTGATGGGTTTTGACAGATACACAATGATAGATATCTGGCATCATCATCTCATACAGAGTAGTGTCCCAGCCTGCAAATCCTCTGCACTCTGCATATTCATCCCTCTTTCCTCCCCAGCCCACAGACACTACGGATCTTTTACAGTCGCCATAATTTTGCCTTTCAAGGATGTCATAGAGCTGTAACCATACACTATGCAGCTCTTCAGGTTGGCTTCTCTTATTTGGTAATATGTATGTAAGGTTCTGTGCTTTCTCACACCATAAAGCTCATCCTTAAGAGAGACAGAACCTTAGAAATATATCCTGTTGTCTGAAGGCACCACAGTTTCTTCCTCCACTGACCTACTGAAGGACATCTTGATTGCTTCCAGATTTTGGCAAATATGAATGAAAGTGCCATAAATATCATGTGCGAGTTTCAAGTAGACATATCTTTAACTCCTTTGCATAAATACCAAGAAATGCAATTGCTGGATCATATGGTAAGACTATGTGTACTTTTAAAAGAAATTACAGGGCACCTGGATGGCTCAGTGGTTTGAGCGTCTGCCTTTGGCTTGGGTCATGGTCCTGGGGACCTGGGATCAAGGCCCGCACCGGGCTCCCCGTGGAGAGCCTGCTTTTCCCTCTGCCTATGTATCTGTGTCTCTCCTAGATCAACAAATAAAATCTTTAAAAAAAAAAAAAAAAGAAAGAAATTTCAAACTTTCCTTCAGTGTAGCCATACCCTTTTGCATTCCCACAGGCAACGAATGAGAGCTTCTATTGCTCTACATCCCCATCCGCATTTGGCATTGTCAGTAAACTATCTTTTTAAAAGTAAAAGGAAGCAATTGTGCCTCGATGGCTCAGTCGGTGAAGAGGCGAACTCTTGGTTTTCACCTCACGTCATGATACTGGGGTCATGAGATCAGCCTTGGGTCAGATTATGCTTTCATCCGGGAGACTGCTGGAGAGTCTCTCTCCCTCTGTCTTTGCTCCTCTCCCCTAAAATAAATGGATGATTCTTTAAAAAACAAAAGTAAAAGAAGAAGTGAATTGGAGAGAGAGATGAAGAAACTAGCTTGAGGATCATCACCCAGAAGGAATCCAACTGAGGCAGAAACTGAAATGCAAGCAGAGAACTTCACTATCATCACCCCTCTTCCATCTGACATGTCACCACCTCCAGCTACTCCGACTGAAAGTACCATTTTGTTACTTTACAATTCACATATCGTCATGCCTAAGCTAGACCTACTGGCTTCCAAACTGAACAAGTTTGAGCAAGTTCCTACTCTCTTCTGCTAGTTAGTTGACTTAACTGTTAAAATAGGAAACATGGAACACCTGGGTGGCTCAGTGGTTGAGCATCTGCCTTTGGCTCAGGTCGTGGTCCTGGGGTCCTGGGATCAAGTCCCACATCGGGCTCCACGCAGGGAGCCTGCTTCTCTCTCTGCCTATGTCTCTGCCTCTTTCTCTGTCTCTTGTGAATAAATAAATAAAATCTTTTTAGAAATAATAATAATAATAATAATAATAATATAAAATAGGAAATGTAATGGCTTGTAGATGTGTAGCAATGATTGTAGATGCGCAATTGTCTGGCCATATGTTTGCGCATTGTCTGGCCATAGCTAGTAAGCACAAATTAGTGCTACTCTTTTTATTACCGCAATTAGCATTGTCTACAGGAGGTTTTCACCCATAAGGACCAGTTGTAGAGGATTACAGTGGCATGTTTCCAGGTATAATCAGCTCACTGTTTTTGTGAGGACACATTGTTTTGAACAGATAATTTACCTGCCCCAGCCCCTGGCAACCACCATTCTACTCTCTATTTCTATGAATTTGACTACTATAGGAACCCCCTCTTAACGGAATCACACAGCATTTGTCTCTTTTAACTGGCTTATTTCCCTTAGTGTACTGTCCTCAAGCTTCACCCATTTGTAGCACGTGACTGGTTTCCTTGCTTTATAAGTCTGAATGTAAATAATATTACATTATATGCATGTACTGCATACCCTGCATCTCTTCAGGTACATGAACCCTGGGTTCTTCCTACCTCTTGGCTACTATGGATAATGCTGCTATAAACATGGATATGCAAATATGTTTGACCTCCTACTTTAAAATCTTTTGCACAGGTACTGAGAGGTGAACTCAATTGATCGTATTAACTCTCCTTGTAATTTCCGGAGTGACCTTCAGGCTCTTTTCCTCAGAGGCTGCACCATTTTACATTCCCCACCAAATGCACAAGGGTTCCTTAAAGCTCCACATCCCTTGCCAATACTTGTTCTTGCTTTTTCTTCCTTCCTTCCTTCCTTCCTTCCTTCCTTCCTTCCTTCCTTCCTTCCTTCCTCCCTCCCTCCCTCCCTTCCTCCATCCTTCTTTCCTGTTACCATGCAAGAGCCTTCATAATGGGTGTGATAAGCCCATGTGATTTTGACTAGATCTGAAATCCAGCAGGAAAGCACTAGTGCAAATAAACCTAGGTGTGTCTCGTCCCACCCACCATTCTGCCCTGACATCCCACAGAGTACAATGGAAACTCTCCTTGATTTGGCCCATCGTGTCTCTCCAGTTGCAAAGCCTTCCCTTGGCCACCATGCACTGTTGTATGTATTACATGTTCCAGGGTAACCTACGTACCTGATGTGCACAAGGAACGTGGTTTATGCCCTCTCATCTCCCCTCATGCTGTTCTTTCAGGGTCCCTCCTCCAGTCATCTCTTCAAGTCAGAATACTCTATACCTTTGAATGGCTCTCCTATATGCTCCTCTGGATAACCAGACTGACCTCCCAATGCCTTTTGTAAGAATTTTCCACACCTCCTCTGTGTTTCCATACAACACGCTGCTCATGCCTGGGGAGAGACAGAGGGAGAGCTCCGGTAGGGGCGCTCTATGCCCAGACCATGATGACTGAGGTGTGACCCTTCTAGTTGGCAACTAAAACTAATGAGGAACCTCCACACAGTTTTCCAGAGTGGTTGCACCATTTCACATTCCCACCAACAGTGCAGGAGGGTTCCCTTTTCTCCGCATCCTCTCCAACATTTGTGGTTTCCAGCCTTGTTAATTTTCCCCATTCTCACTGGTGCACCCCGATGTTTATAGCGGCGCTGTCCACAATAGCCAAACTGTGGAAAAGCCTCGGTGTCCATCGAAAGATGAATGGATAAAGAAGATGTGGTTTATGTATACAATGGAATATTACTCAGCCATTAGAAATGACAAATACAAAAAAGAAAAGAAAAAAGAAAAAAGAGAGAAATGACAAATACCCACCATTTGCTTCAACGTGGATGGAACTGGAGGGTATTATGCTGAGTGAAATAAGTCAATCAGAGAAGGACAAACATTATATGGTCTCGTTCATTTGGGGAATATATATAATAGTGAAAGGGAATAGAAGGGAAGGGAGAAGAAATGAGTAGGAAATATCAGAAAGGGAGACAGAACATGAAGACTCCTCACTCTGGGAAACGAAGTAGGGGTGGTGGAAGGGGAGGAGGGCGGGGGGGTGGGGGTGAATGGGTGACGGGCACTGAGGGGGGCACTTGACGGGATGAGCACTGGGTGTTATTCTGTATGTTGGCAAATTGAACACCAATAAAAAATAAGTTTATTATTAAAAAAAATAAAATAAAACTAATAAGGAGCTTCTCTGTCTCCATTAGAGCCTGATTTGATTTCAGATGTCTTTGATATTTTTAAAAATATTAGATTAGAATAGGAGATTAGTATTGAAGAGGTAGTCTTCCTCTTGGCATTGCCTTTTCTTGGGACTCTAAAACCACTCAATCCTTTCACTATGGTCACCATGCTAACCTTTCTCCCTCACCTGCTCAAGGGGAAACTTGGCATAGCAGGCATCATTTCATACTGAAGATACACCCTAATCAATTTAGTGCTTTGTTGATTCATATCCATTCATTCTTCCAAGGGTATTTACTTTTCCACTCCTGTATGCCAGGCACTATGCTAAGTAAGACTGAGCAAAACCAGAGGCTTCCTGTACAGTTTGTGAGCTACTGTCCAGGGGAGGGGGCCTGCATCTACTAATTGACTACACATTTGTAAAACTACAACCTCAGTGTTTGCTACAAAGGAGAGGTGCCTGCTGCTAGCAATGCCTATGAATAGGAACTTTCATATTGGAAATGGATGGATGGATGGTGGATGGCATGAGCCCTGAGAGAGGAACGGAGGGCTGGAAGCCAGGCCCATGACCTGACCACATGTTTATTTGGGCAACACCAGAGAGGCTCTCTAGCTATAAGTAGCCCTGGGCTCCCCAGGCTGCTATGTTCAGCTGCTAATTGCTCACCATTCACTAAAGCTGAAAACTCAAAGCAAAATAAACCATGAGGCTGTCCCTGAGTGTCCTGCTGGTCACTCTGGCTCTTTGCTGCTATGAGGGTGAGTATCACTACTCATCAGACAGGCACCAGCCCTGGTGAGTACCCTTCTCTGAGCTAGGTGAACCTAAGTGGCTTTTCTCTTGTTTCCCTCTGCTTGTACACTAGCCCTCCACCCCACTCCCAACCTCAGCGCTCATTTTATCAGTTCCCAACACCCTGGAAGTTCCATAACAAAACGTTGCAGGCAATTTTCAAGAGCTTCCACTGAAACTTTCCTCCTTATCTGTGAGCTGTGTTTCAGAAGCAGAGGACTTAAGATTTAGGTCAGAATCATGGCTCTCATTTGCCAGTGCTTTGAACTTGAACAAAATGCTTGATGTCTCCAAGTCTCTCCTCGTCGTTGGGTCTGACAGATACCACAAGAATAGCTACAGCAATGGATGAGATTAAGTCTATCAAGGGTCTAACTTTGGCCATCAAGCTGATATCTACTGTTCCCAGACGTTCCCCTTTCCAGAGTTTTCCAGGTGCCAGTGTAGTCCACAGCTTTTAAACTCAGGGATTCAGGCTCATAAAATGTTACAACATGGAAGGGCTTGGGGAGAGTTCTCACTTTCAGAAGAGCCTGTGTTGTCTTAGTCTCTGATAATAAATCTTCAAGGGGGCTCTGGGAGTAAGAGGTACTCACTACATCTAGTCCTGAGTAGATCTCACTGTATCCACCAATCTTCCTGGTTTTCTAGGAGTGCTGCCAGTATTTTGTGATAGAACAAGTACGCTCAGAGGGTTGGGATTTCTGTTTATATAGATGAATTCCGGCCACCCATTCCACAATATTTTTGCATATCTTCTTACCCAGGATACTAACCCAGTCTTCTTTGTCCTTCTACTTCATATGACTTCCTAAACATCCTCTTCCCTTCCTCTTTCCCTCTGTTGAGCAGACAGGAGGGTCTTGGAAAGGAGGGGACACGCTTTAAGAAGAATAAAAACTGAATTGGGGATCAGTAAGCCTGTATTCCAGTCCTGGCTCTGATGCTCACTCCAAGATATAAGGAAGTCACAGTTCTACTGTCTCACATTGTCACTGGCACTCTTATGGAATGAGATCCTAGAACCTCTTGGGTTCCTGTCTAGTTCTGACCTCGGGGATCCACAGTAAAATGTGATTTTCCTTACATTGATTGTATTTCTTTTTCTTCACCAGCCAATGCGATCATATGTCCATCCCTTGGAAAGGAAATGATTGCCTTCCTCTTTGAACATGAAGCTTTATACAAGCCTCACCTTCAGCTTGCATATTCCCACCTGAAGCAGCCCGAATGCCAAGTTGCAAGTGAAGAGCTGCACAGATAAGATGCCCATTGTGCAAAGAAAGCTAATTGCAGGCGTATTGGTAATTCATTCTTTCTCTGTTCATAGAGACTTATGCTCAGCTGAGCAGCCAGGAAGGCAGTCAAGGTGCTGCTCTGTGGGAGCACAAGAGGCGGGGGTACCTGTTTCCCTGCTGGCCCCTGACAGGGTGAGAGCTGGCCACAGGGTGGATGACATTACACCCGAGGAGCTACACTTAGGCTGCACAGAACATCTGGGCACCTTCCTTCGTCTCAGGTCACTTTCCTGGGGGCTAGGTTACCCAGAGTGAACTGGGGAGGAGGAAAACTAGGGCCCCAAGCAGTGATGTCGAAGGTTAAATAAACTAATAAATGAATAAATAAGGTTTAAATGCTAAATTTTCTCTTCTGTATATTTTATCAAGCACACATACACACATGCACACATACATACACACAAACGCAGACTCCTTAGGCTACAGCTCTCTGTGGCAAGGGGAAAAATAACTAAATGGGAGCATGGCCTGTAGTTCAGTCTCTACTGGACATACTCCTCCAGAGTTGTCAACAACTCAAAATCAAATTACATCTGGTGTCAACTCATTTTTGATTTGCCTCCTAGATTTTTCTTTGTTGACATATGCCTAATTTTCTAGAAACTCCAGCTCAAACTCACAACTGTGTTCAACCAGTCACAAAGGATGAGGTGTATGCAGAGTCTTTTGAATTTGTCTTCCGGGTCTCTAATTGTTCCCCTGGACACAGATTAACTCTCTCTGCCCAGGGACTTCTCCTCCAATGGCTTCTCTCTCCATCCATGTTACTCCTTATGAAAAGTCAACACTCTGAACACAAAGCTCGGCTTTTCTCATGGCTTATTTCAAGTGAACCTTCAAAGGCTCCTCATTTCCTAGGATATGAAGTCCAATGTCTCCACTCTGAAGTCAGTATATTCAGGCCTGTTATAACGAGCAAAACCTCACATTGCTTCAACATTGAGACCTCCTTTCTTTCACTCCTTTGCTACTACTATTCCTCTTCTACCTACTAACCATAAATTCACACTGAGTTGGTGCCTAAAATGAGGTGAGAGAAGAGATAAGAAAGTTCTTAACTGACTCATATTCCTTTACAGTTAGTGTGGATTCTGGGCCCGGCAGCTCTTTCTCATGTGGATCCTTTCATGGGTCTTCAAAAAGCCCCGATTACCAAGATCTCTTTATCTCCTCATAGCTTTAAAACATTCAAAGTAAAACAAACGGCTCCGGAAAAATTAAAAATATGACTGCTGGAAACACGAGTTGGAATACAAAGCAAAATCATGGAACAAAAGTGGCATATGTGCATTGGAAAGGATAAAGAACACATTTATGAGAGAGAACAAAAGCATGTTAAAGCATCAATCCATTACCCACGTAATAGTAAGATTCCAGAATCAGACAGACCATCGTGGGAAGAAAGTCATCAAAGAAATACCTCAAGAAAATGTCCTAGAAATGAAGAATATGATATTGCATATCCTCCTCACTCCTCACACCTGAAAGCTGAAAACTTTGAACATCGCTAGAAGAAAGGTGTTTCTTTCAGAAGGAAACACTAGGTCATAACCAAGATGGAGAATAAAAATTGAGTCAACACAAGACTAAAAGACACGAAAGTTAGATTAAAAATTCAGAGGCTTCAACCTCTAGTTACATATGAATAGAATTCTATATGAAGTCAACTATCATGAAGATAAATGGGGATTTTGGTAGTGCAAATCTTCAAAAGCTTTACCTCCAGTGAACTCATCCTCAGAAGGTTTGGGATGATGGGCTTTACCAAAAAAAAAAAAAAAAAAAAAAAAACAGTAATAGAGGAGGAACGATAAGGTGATGGAATCCAGTCAATGCAGGATATAACACAGGTTTTTATGAATGAATCAGTGGAGAACAGTTTTAAACAATATTGAGATCACAACAAAACCAGGAGACACAGCGAAAGAAGCAATAGAATACTATGAAGCAATTCGGTGGAGTAAGAATTGACACAGCTTCAGTGCTTCACATTGGAAACAGTATTTATTACTTTCCTTTTTCAGCAATGCATCTATATCACTATTTTAAAATGAAAAATTTAAGGGGTGCCTGGCTGTCTTAGTCAGAAGAGTATTAGCGACACTAGATCTCGAGATCCAGAGGTCGAGCCCTGCGTGGGGGTATAGAGATTACTAAAAATAATGAAACTTAACAAAAATTAAGTGAAATGAAAATTTTTGAAAAGTACAAGAAGTTGTTAGAAACGGAAAGGAAGGACTAGATAGAAGAGGAGGGGCAAGAACAAATGGTCAGGGAAACATTTGGCCAAAATTATGTTAGGAGGTGGCAAAGTATCTCAGGACAACTTGGAATCTATACTGCACCAAACTTAGGAGCAACCTATGTATTTATTGGAAGAAGTAATGATTTTCCTTAAGGAATTAATTATCATGTCAAATGACAGGACATAAGAGACATGAAAAAGACATCAATATACCCCTGAGAATGAGATTCTACCCCGGAATTCAAAAGCCAAAAGACATTCAACCAAGAACAAAGCCGTATGAGCTGGACATTCTCTCTGAAGGAAGACTACGGGAGGAGGAGATGACTGAATTGGATTTTGAAGGACAAAGAGGATGGGGATGACACAATGGAGAGGCCACGGCCCTCCGTGAGCGAGAACAAGATGAGCTCTGTGCACCAAATGACTCAGATGCCCACATCTTGCCAACATCTATCTGCACAGCGAGTGGGGCTCCACTCACACTGTCCACTTAGTGGGAGGCTACCTGGAACTACCGATCTTTTGCCACAAGGGCCAATGTATTTACTTATTTCTCCAGCAGTGGGGTTCTCAACCAAGGCTTTATTGACATTTGACAAAGAATAAGTCCTTTTTGAGGAAATATCATGAGCATGGCAGACTGTTTAGGAGCAGCCCTGGTCTCTATCCACTTGATACCGTTAGCATGCCAACCATTCTGTGAGGACACCCAAAACATCTCCATCATTGACGAGTCCCCGCAGGTATGGGTGGAAGGAGAGAGTCATGAACTTCAGTAGAAAATCACTGTTCTCACAGTGCAGATACTTTATTATATCAGTTCTCCCAATTAGCCTTCGAAATGTCCCCTGTGAACCCCCTGTGAGGTTCACAACTGTGCATGCCTACGGGTAGCAAGAAAAGCTGGGCACGAACTGGAGGGAAAATTACTAACTCAACACAGAAGATAATGGTGTAGATATCTAATGACCCATATGAGATGTCACATGTCAATGGGGATTAAATACCTAAACACATATTTCTTGGCAATGTCACACGTTGTGTAAAGTTCAGGGTTTTGGTGAATGAGCCAAGAGGATTCACTGGAGATGACCTTGATCCTGGCTTGGCTTCCAAATCCGACTTGCAGCCCCAAGTCATCAGATGGATCCAGGATAGATTAGATCAAAGTTACATTGGCCCAAGGTCATGGTCATTTCTGTGGAACAGGGAGACTGAGGTGGCCTGTCCATGCATGGCACAGACTCCCACTTCCTCCTGTCCTCACCAGCCCTCTCCCTATTCTGACATCAAAGTCTTCATCCAGGAACAGAAACAAGGTGGTGTTAGCACCATAATGACAGGCTGGGGACTGCTTCCAGTTTGGTTTTGATCCCTGACCTCACGAAAGATTCAAATTTAAATGTGTTTCTCTTACTAATAGACCCAATAATAAAACGTGTAATATAATCAGTGAAATCTCTGGACAAATACAAAATCTGTCCTGAAGAGTAGTTTCACAGCAATTAATTAAAAACCCACTGTATCCCTGTCATCAATACAAAGACCAGAGATACACACACACTACAGACAGACACTACCTTGTAGGAGCATAACAGGGAGGAAGGACCATGGGATCTGAATCCTGGAGATGTCAGGAGAGAGCTGCACCCAGTGTCTTGAAAGGGACATCCATGGATTCTCTGGTCAGGAAAAGGCGCGAGAAGAGGGCTGTGTTTCATGTGCCACTGGGAAAGGATAAGGAGTTTCACCTCAGTGCGATTGAGGCAAGGCCCGGGCATATGGAATCCACAGGGAGCAAAAGCCTCAGCAGAACACTCAGGGGCCTCCATAGTGATCACCCTGGAGTTCACATAGGGCAGTGTGAGTCCAGATCACGAGAATCCATTTGAGCCATAAGGTGGAAGTCCATAGGGGTCATCTAAGGAGGTCAATAGTGTTGAGAGCTGTTTCTCAGCCAGAACACCAGGCTCCTTGCCCTGGCTGCCACCCATAAGGGTGGGCTGTTGATCCACCCGCTTGACTTCTTTTGTGCCATTGTCTGCATCTGGAGAGAAATGATATGCTCACCTTACGGGCAGGTGTTGGGGAAGAGGACGTGACCTCCAGGTGAACCATGAGCTGGACCCAGGCAATGGGAGGCTCCTCACCCACCACCCCTGTCCTTGGAATGTAGTGCTCCACTCCCAGAAGCTGTCCCAAGACAATGTCTTGAGATAGTGATGTGGTGTTGAGACCACTTGAATTGGGTATGTGATCAAACTCACTTAAGGCTCCTCTGGGAACCTTCTGATTCTGGCAGGTGGGTTTAGAAATCTACTCCTCCGTGGCTACCCAGGGCAACGCTCTAATGTAACTTTACTTGCTCGTTAAACCTGCCACATACCAACCCAGAGTGGCCTGTCTTTCTTCAGTCTCTCCTTACCCTCTGTGGACGGGGGTGCCTTCAGATTATACCTGGAAAGTTGCAGAGGAGGTTCCCAACTAAGGGGGGGTGCCCACATATCGCAGTTTTCTCAGGAGAATCCTGCTTTGTGCTGCTCTCCTGGCCTGCCATCCATTTTGTGACCACTTTCACACTCTAGACTACTTACTTTGGAATAAGAGATACGATCATCATCCTATGCTTTGAGTTTTCTTTCTTTCTTTTTTTTTTTTTTTGCATCAAATTAAAGGAGGTTTGCTTCAGTGCTGTGGGTCCAGTGAGTGCATTATTCTTGTTTGGCAATTGTGTTTTATTGAATTTCGAAAACAGGTAAACACTCATTGCTTGGGAGCTTTGAAAAGATTAAAAAGCCAACAGTATGAGGAATATGTTTGACGGAGAGTTTCTATGTAAATTAAATCTCAATAAACCTCTTGCAAAAAGAAGTCAGAGCAATATCAAGTAAGCATGGATCCAAATTCAGCGCTTCATATTCAAACATGGGACTTTTACCTCAGGTGTGAACATGGCCTTCTCTAGATTTTTCACAAAATATAATGTTGAAGCAAATTCCCAGTGGTCTCTGATGGTCCAGTAGTCCTTCTGGGTTTAGCATAAGACCTTCTCAGTTTTATAATATTATTCACTAGCAGGTGACACGCACACAGTGCCGGCTATGTGCCAACACTGTACCGAGGACTTATGACAATCCCAGGGTACAAGGGGACGCAGCTGTGAAATCTCCACAGCAGGCTTGGCCCATGGCAACTAGTGAGCCTGGTCTAGGAACACTCTAGATACTGTGAACAACCATCTCACTGCCTTCAAGATGTCTTCAAAGCCAGAGTCTCTCCTAAGCTTGCTGGCCTGGATAAGTCCCTCTGTCCCCAAGACCTAGACTTTGGCAGGATCTTAATGAGGAAGAGGTTCACTTTGATAGAACATGCCTGAGGTTAATGTCCCAACAGCTCTGCAGGTGAGGGCAGAACTGGCTTTAAACAATGAGTGAAAAAACATGTGGGATATCTTGTCCCTCAATACTGCAAAGTTGATCCATATTAGTAACTTACAATTTAAAAGCACTTAAAAATCATCTAAATTTCAAAAGAACTCCTTCATAGGCTTTTGTACCAGCGCATGAATCACTGAGAAAAGATGGCGCTCACTGATGGTTTTTACTTATAGGCAGTATGGCAAGGCCTCAAATGGCCATAATATCAGTGTGAGTAGATCTCAGGTCTTGCGTAGGACTGAGGACAGGCCAAATATAACTCCCTCTTGCCGAATACTTTGTCTCTCTCCCATGACACAGGGTATTCAGGGTAAAATATGTACCTGTACAAACTCACCTGTACATCATGGTTTGCAATGATAGGGGAACAGTAATGTTCTACCAACACGGAAACTGAGGCCTCCATTCCCCTAGTTTCTTAGCATCGTTGGGAACCTGACTTAAAGCTCCTTTAGGGAGGAGGAACATCAGGCTAGCTGCACATGCAATCTAAACTTTTGGTTTCTTCTATTTCTCCTGGTCGACACTGGCTTGCCAATGAGTCCTTTGTGAGCTGAGTTCACTGTGTTCGTTCAGCGGGAATGATCATCATCTTCAGCGGAGAAAACGTGAGGGGAAAAAAATATACTCTTTATTGTGGACACCATGTACATGACATGAGGTATTATTGTGTTTTGTTTTGCTTTATTTCTTTTTTATTTTACTTTATTTTATTTGTGTTCTGACACAGGGAACTGTGTCCCAGCAGGTAACACAGCAAGTCCAAATCACCCAGGGTGACTGCCCATTAAGACTTAGCCAAGAAGTCTCTCCTTTCATCACTGAAGACCTTCATTTGACTTTGGAATGGATATTGGCAGCAATGATCAACCGGGGGAACGTACGCACATAGGAACATCAACCTTCCTTCCTATTTCTAGCCTCTCCCTAAATTAGCATTGTTCTTGGCAACTTAGGCTCCAGCTGAATAATGGGAGGAAATAATCCAATATTAAATAATCCAAACACAAATACTGTATTCACGAGTAATTAACTCATCTCTTTGGCTCTCTCATCAATTTCCCTTTCTTTGTGTTACCTTGAGCCAACTTTCTTTCTCATGTTCCTATTGCCCTCAGGCTGTCCCCGCTTCAACTGATGTGGTTTTTCTATTTCTACAGTATGAGGCCGTCCTGTGTCTCTCTTGACACCACGAGGCACACTGTGTTTGCTTTCCTTATCTTGCCAAATACCAAGTGCTCCAGAGCCTCTGTGTGTGCTGTTCTCTCTTCCTAGAACACTCTTTCCCAGATCTTCCTCTTGATCTCATTGTCCACTCATCCAGGCTTAAAGTCCCCCTTCCCGTAGCCAGACTGGACCTCTGTCCTGGACACTGCCCCTCAATGTTGTTCTGTACAGCCATCACTTTCTGTGTCTCATTCACTTATGGGCTTGTTTGTTGCTTCTCTTGTAGATGTAAGCTCCACAGGGCCAAGTCTTGGCTGAACCACTGAATCTGGGCCACAGAGCACAGGCCCCCGTGATGGGGAAAGCCCATGGTTACCTTTTGTCAGTCTGTCGTGGATGGATGGATGCATGGATGCATGGATGGATGGACGGACGGATGAAAGGATGGATGAACCTTCCATTTATTCGTGATTACCTTTTTGAAGCCCTAGATAAGCTCTTTACAGAATGTCTGTCAACTTGCAAAATCAGGCCTGATATTATTCCTGCTCATTTCAGAAATGAGGAAAGGGAAGCTTGAAATGAAACGACCAGCAGTTTCACTTGCCCAAGGACACTTCGTGATTAGGTGTTCCATCCAAGGTTTAAATCCATATCTGCTTGACCACACTCTTCACTGGCCCACCACTCAGCACTGCCTCTGCTGAGCAACCAACCTCTTGCTCTACTGCTGCACATCATCCTTTGAATCTGTGGCGGAAAAATCCTCAAGAGCTAAAAAATATTTATAGATTTGTAATAGTCTGAATTTATGAAATCGATTTAATTAAGTGAGATATTCTTGTCAAAAGAGGCTTTCACCAAAAATGAGACCTAGTAGTTCCCAAATGACAAGTCCTTACTAAAGTGACTGAGGGGGAGGGAAGTCTGACCTCCAGAGGATGTTTGTGGTATTGCATTGAGCCCAGAGGTTGGTAAGCCAGCAGGAGCAGAAACAGGGGATGGGAAGCTTTATGGACCTTGAAGAAGGAGGAGGGTAACATTGACATTTTCACAATATTAATTCTGCCAATCCATGAGCATGGAATATTTTTCCATCTCTTTGTGTCTTCCTCAATTTCTTTCAGAAGTGTTCTGTAGTTTTTAGGGTATAGATCCTTTACCTCTTTGGTTAGGTTTATTCCGAGGTATCTTATGTTTTGGGTGCAATTGTAAATGGGATTGACTCCTTAATTTCTCTTTCTTCAGTCTCCTTGTTAGTGTATAGAAATGCCACTGACTTCTGGGCATTGATTTTGTATCCTGCCACGCTGCCAAATTGCTATATGAGTTCTAGCAATCTTGGGGTGGAGGCTTTTGGGTTTTCTAGGTAGAGTATCATGTCATCGGCGAAGAGGGAGAGTTTGACTTTTTCTTTGCCAATTCGAATGCCTTTAATGTCTTTTTGTTGTCTGATTGCTGAGGCTAGGACTTGCAGTACTATGTTGAATAGCAGTGGTGAGAGTGGACATCCCTGTCTTGTTCCTGATCTTAGGGGAAAGGCTCGCAGTGCTTCCCCATTGAGAATGATATTTGCTGTGGGTTTTTCGTAGATGGCTTTTAAGATGCTGAGGAATGTTCCCTCTATCCCTACACTCTGAAGAGTTTTGATCAGGAATGGATGCTGTATTTTGTCAAATACTTTCTCTGCATCTATTCAGAGGATCATATGGTTCTTGGTTTAACTCTTGCTGATACGATGAATCACATTGATTGTTCTACGAGTGTTGAACCAGCCTTGTGTCCCAGGAATAAATCCTACTTGGTCATGGTGAATAATTTTCTTAATGTACTGTTGTATCCTATTGGCTAGTAACTTGTTGAGAATTTTTGCATCCATGTTCATCAGGGATATTGGTCTATAATTCTCCTTTTTGGTGGGGTCTTTGTCTGGTTTTGGAATTAAGGTGATGCTGGCCTCTTAGAACAAATTTGGAAGTACTCCATCTCTTTCTATCTTTCCAAACAGCTTTAGTAGGATAGGTATTGTTTCTTCTTTAAACGTTTGATAGAATTGCCCAGAGAAGCCATCTGGCCCTGGACTTTTGTGTCTTGGGAGGTTTTTGATGACTGCTTCAATTTCCTCCCTGGTTATTGGCCTGCTCAGGTTTTCTATTTGCACCCCGATGTTTATAACAGCAATGTCCACAATAGCCAAACTGTGGAAGGAGCCTCGGTGTCCATCGAAAGATGAATGGATAAAGGAGATGTGGTTTATGTATACAATGGCATATTACTCAGCCATTAGAAATGACAAATACAAAAAAAGAAAGAAAGAAAGAAATGACAAATACCCACCATTTGCTTCAACGTGGATGGAACTGGAGGCTATTATGCTGAGTGAAATAAGTCAATCGGAGAAGGACAAACGTTATATGTTCTCATTCATTTGGGGAATATAAATAATAGTGAAAGGGAATAGAAGGGAAGGGAGAAGAAATGGGTAGGAAATATCAGAAAGGGAGACAGAACATGAAGACTCCTAACTCTGGGAAATGAACTAGGGGTAGTGGAAGGGGAGGAAAGTGGAGGGGGGTGAATGGGTGACGGGCACTGAGGGGGGCACTTGACAGGATGAGCACTGGGTGTTATCTGTATGTTGGCAAATTGAACACCAATAAAAAATAAATTTATTATTAAAAAAAAGAAGTAGGAGGGGAGCGAGGAGGGTATGAAGACCACACTAATAATAAAACAACTTGGTGACAACACAGGCTCGGTTGGCTGTAATATGACTAGGTAGCAAGCACGTCTGCATTAATTTCATCTAAAGCCAGGTATCATTATGGAGTTGCAAGCTCTGTCTCCTTGGTTTCTACAAACACAGAGCAGACTAGCTGGGTTGCAGATGATTCTTGCTGCCATTTCCTGGTCCGAAGCCAGGTTCATGGTGTGACTCATTCCCTCATTTATGGGAGGGATTAAGGTGGTGACCAGGAGAATAAAGGGAGGACTCCTAGGTCCTCCCATCCAACGTGAGTTCCTTCGTCCCTGTCAGACGAGCCAGCAAGAGCTGACTTCAACCATGAAGCTGCTGAGAGTCCTTGTGCTGGTTGCCCTCCCTCTTTACTGCCTTGCAGGTGAGTTCTGGGTGGGGAGGACAGGCTTTGGCCTGAAGATCTGTCAGTGCTTTCTGGAAGATCTCCTGTTCCCCAAACTCCAGTGTAGAGATCTCATTTCTCTGGTGTCTTCCTACTTCATGGTTACTAGTGTCTAGCTTCTCTGGACTATGCAGGGAATGTGAGAGGGATCGGGGAGGAGGGGGCACACATGTTCGCGGGCTTAAAGGAAATTCTATGCTAGAATCGAGAACTCAAGACCATTCACCCTAATCTTCCTGAATGTATGTGTCCACTGGAATGTAAGCAGATGACCACCATCTTAGAGACTCCCTAAACGGCTTCATCTTTACATAACTGAGAACACTTTTGCATGTTTTTTTCCAGGTTCTGGATGCTTACTCTTAGAAGAAGCGATTAACAAAGCAATCGATTCTCAAGTGAGCATAGATGAATACCAAAACTTCCTTCAACCTTTCACATATGGTCTTGAAACTAAAGAAGCCATAGCAGAGCTGAAGCAATGTTTTCTCCAGCAGTCGGATGAAACTCTGAGCAATTTTGCATTGATGATGGTAACTATGGTTTCTCCTGATGTGCTTTCAAACCAGTGGACAGGGACGAGCAGGCTCTAGGCTTGTCACTCATTATTCCATAGCAAGTGTTACACAGGCTTTATTTTATTTCAGTGAAATTAATTGCGGGTGCATGTGAATATTTTGAATCCAGAAAGCCAGCCAAGGTCCCAGTGCTGATTTGCCTCTTCACCGTGTGAATCTTTAGAAAATGATAAATGAAAAAGGCCAAAGAGAGAACACAACACACACACACACACACACACACACACACACACACACAACATTTTCTATCACAGTAAAAGACATTTGATTCTCAAGAAGTCCCTACTTGTAGCAGTGATCAGCAAAAACAATCCCCTTCTTCATAGAAACAAAGAAGAAAATGTTCATAAGAATTTTTGAGTAGGGGATCCCTGGGTGGCTCAGCGGTTTAGCGCCTGCCTTCAGCCCAGGGCGTGATCCTGGAGTCCCGGGATCAAGTCCCACGTCGGGTTACCGGCATGGACCCTGCTTCTCCCTCTGCCTGTGTCTCTGCCTCTATCTCTCTCTTTATATCATAAATAAGTTTTTAAAAATCTTTTTTAAAAAAGAATTTCTGAGTAGATTCCAGAAGAACACATTTGAAGAAGATTCTGTACATCCTACTAAAAGAATTGAAAAGCACTTGCAAGCAATCACAATGTGTTTGTATAAATGACTGGATTCCTTGACCATGAATTAAAGAGCCCGTGAATGACAAGTAGAAATTATAGGTATGGACCTGTTGTGAGGGATGGAAAGTGTAAGACAACAATCAGTAGTGGTTTTGTTCTCTCCATCTTATTCCCTACCTTAAATGCCACTGAAAACATTCCAGGGTAGACGATTTAGAAATATTGCTAAAGGAACAGTTGGAAGTGACCTTCACTAACAAGGGGGCTGACACAAGGCACAACATGGATGAACCTTGAGGACTCTATGATGAAAGACAAATGCTGCGTGAGTTCATTCAGAGCCGTTTTCTAGAGTAGCTAATTTCCTAGAAACAGAAGGTATAATCATGCTCTCTAGAGGTTGGGTGGTATGGGAAATGAGGATTGTTCTGTGGGTATAGAGTTTCACCATAGCAAGATAAAAATGTTCTGGAGAATGGCTGCATCACAACGTGAATATATTCAACACTGTTGAACTGTATCCTTAAAATGATGAAAATGGTCAGTTTTATGTTATGTGTACTTACCGAACTAAACATTTTAAAGACTGAAAAAAAAAAAAACGCTACAGGCAAGGATAACGGAATTTTTTTCTTAGAAATCTGGATTGGACTGATCACTTGGAGGGCATATCTCAAAAATTTTGTAGGTCTCAAAAATAATGGTTTTGGTTTCAACACTGTTTTTAATATTTCTAACATGTAAGGCCACACCAGAGCTCAAAAACTTCACATCTCTTTATCTTTGAGCTGAGACTTAAAAATTCTTTGTGAAAAACTGATCATACACACAGCATATTTACGGGATATGATATTTCGTGGAACAGGAAACGTGGGGGAAAAATTATCCCCAGATCTCTGACGGGGAAAACCCTAGCACCACTCTGGCATCAATAAAGTCTCCTGACCCTTAGAAATAAGATCTTAATTCAAACAACACCCGACTTTCTTGGATACCAGATGTATGTGGACAAACCCAGGAAGGCAAGGAGAAGACATGTTTGTCTTTCAAGATTTTCCTTTGTCACAGAGAGCTGAAAATCTGAGCGATGTCTCTGCTTTATTTCTAGAACGAAATATATAATAGTTATTGGTGTGCTCTGTTTTAACCTTCCACGTGACCTGGGGCTCTGAGGACTGCAAGAGAATGGTTGGACGCCGACTGCTGATTAATACAAACCACAACATTCTTCTCCTTTTTGTCTTTTGATCTATCAACTGCAAGATAAGTGTTGAAACCTTGAGTACATTTCATTTCAATAAAGTATCTGCAAATGGAAGTTCGTTTTTCTTATGTTATCTGATCAAACTGGAGGCTTAGAGAGGCTCTTCCTATCACCGGTGCATGTGCCCGTGTGCGCGCACCACACACACACACAAACACGCACGCATAGTTTCTCATTGGAGAACACCTGCAGTGAAGGAGTGGGGAGTCTGAAAAGCACTTTGTTCCGCCCCATGTGTAGCCCAACATGGGTCCTCTCTCTCCGTCAATGTGCTCTTCCACCCTCCTGACCCCCATTTTCCCTCGGACTATCTGGGAAGTCCTCAAGACTTAGGTTCTGGTGTTTGTGAGGCTGGCAGTTCCTGGGCCACCGCAATCTTTGCCTGTGCTGCGAGCCAAGCTCCTGCGGCGGGCCCCTCTCCACTCTCTGCCCCCGGACCCAAGAGTGCGGGGCCAGGACCAGAGCCAGGGAGAGACGAGACTCATACAAAGCAGTAGTGACTCCTGTCTTGATGTTAAACTTTAATTAATGTGGCATTCATTTTGCTTTTTGAAATATCTTTAAAATCTGATGTGCCCTCATTCCCTGAGGTTGGGCAGGGCCCCTTTGAAATAGTGTGAGTGCCCGACTCCCGTCCCCTACAAGTGGCAATGTGGCCCAGTCTCTTCACCATGATGCCCTACAAAGGCACGTAGGTTGAGGGAAATATGTGTGTTCTTTAGGAATGAGGCAAAGCCAGCAGTTTTTATACTGAACCATAGCTACCCTTGCTTTTCCCTGTCCCCTCATTCCGGTCACCAGGGATAGTTTAATGCCACCCCTCTGCTCACAACTCACAGAACCTCTCTTCCTTCACAGGCTATCCTGTCACCCCAGAAGCCCCTTGACTTTTCCTCAGGACTGTTTCTCAGTTTCCACCAGGGCTGACCTTCACCAGGCATAACCCATCCAGAGAATTAGACACATGATACTCAGGATTCCACATGAATGCTATACTCTCCTTGAAAACATAACCAATGGACACCTGGGTGGCTCAGCGGCTGAGCGTCTGCTTTGGCTCAGGTCGCGATCCCAGGGTCAGGGGATGGAGTCCTGGATCAGGCTCCCTGCCAGGAGAATGCTTCTCCCTCTGCCTGTGTCTCTGCCCCCCTCTCTCTCTGTGTGTGTCTCTCATGAAGAAATAAATAAAATCCTTAAAAAATATATTAACCAAAACTGACTGAAGTAATAATGAATATATACCAACGTACCAGTGTGGGGTATATTCTTCTTTATTCTAATGCAGTTGTAAGATATCATATTTATTGTGCTTTTCATGGAAACTGGCCCAAAATAAATAAGACTCAG